>NC_051846.1:99427549-99451036 GCF_002237135.1 Teleopsis dalmanni
CAGCACCAGCCAAACATGTGCACGTTCGCAGCACCAGCCAAACATGTGCATGCTAGAACATATGAACAACACGAAACACGGATACGCAATTAATGCATATATAGAGCAACAGCACTTGTGCACGGGTCAGTCATTCGTTACATTCGTTCGGTGACGGTTGCGCGAGCTAGTGGGTGCTACTAACAGTACGGAGTTCAATAGTGTGGAATATACTAAAAATTCAATCAAATGTGGTAGTATAAAGTGTAGGGGCTTCTTTTGTAGAGGGTAGCACAGAGGCGGAAAGTAAAACTTAGTACAGGGACTCAAACGAGGACGTTTGAAATTATAACGGGAGAAATTAACACACGCGTCTTCCAAATCCGGCCTTGTGCTTAGTATTATTAACGGAGTAATCATGCGATATTATTCGAACGCATAGTTGCTACCAAACAGGAGATCATCTTGTTTGTTTGCAAAAGTATCATCTCCACAAAGGTATGATTGTTCAGTTCTACTTAAGCTATTAATCGAACCACACGTTCGAAATTGATATTATCTACCACGTTTGAAAATTTTGAAACAAAAATTAAAATATATTTTTATTATAAAAAAAAATGAATTAAAACTAAAATTATAATGTGAAATATTAAAATTATAATTAACTTATATGCGTGAAAGTCGCAAATACTTCACGGCACTAACAATACTTAGTAATAAAATATTGAGAGATGCGAATGACGTATTAACAAATCACAGTACAGTACTTAATTTAGACGCAATTATTATCCGCTGAGATTTCGATTGGACAACCGCTAAATCCATATAATCGGACAAGAAATGAATATCCTTAGACAAGGAGGCATAACCAATAAAGATTACTATAACGAAATGAGCAAAAGTTGACAATGCTGATCAACAAAACGATAATAACTCACGGCCACAATAATCCCATCACAATTGAATAGAAAACAACGCGAAACGCGGCCAGAATATTTATAACAGGTTTAACCCTCCACTCTCTAATATGTTTAATAGAAACCATACACAATATAAAGCCCATTCAGTTAGATTAAGACACATTCTGTTCCGTATTATTAATAATAATAATAATTTAAAGGCCCATTACCTTACGAAACCGGAACCAATGAATATCAATCAATCCAGCAGAGCCATCTGAGCACCTCGACCATAATTTCCAGCAATGGAGATATCGCAAACAATTTTTATACTCCTAATACTAATCACTTCAATCAAATAAACAGTAATTGCCGTCGAGGTGTCCCTAATTTAAGTCGCAATATCTTTCCACAACTAAATCAATCGATTAAACGACCTTTAGAGAGCGCACAGCTTAGTGTTCAACCTCAAAATAAAAATCAGCGTATGAATAACATTCACGGGAACGCTTTTTTAGGCCAAGGCCAGGGCTCTCCTATATTTTTAGAACAAGTCCTGGAGGCCAGCGAGTACGAATATTGATAGATACGGGAGCAACAAATTACTACTGTAAACCAAACATATTAGCAGATAAACAGAAATTAACTTTAAATTAACGTTAAAACAATAAATGGTTACACAATAATTGAACACTTTTATGAGGCAGAAATATTTGGGGTAGTAACATATTAATAGAAATAAATGTACTGATATGCACAGGTTATATTATAGATTTTGATAAGCAAATATTAAAATTTAATAGGATCATCGAGTATTTCATAATTTCAGACGACTTTAATGAGCCCGAAAACGACTCTCAAGAGAAGATATACATAAAATAAATCATAAAAATTCGAATAAGGATGTTAACACAAAAAGGTATCAATAAAGGGTATAAAGGGTAATAAAGGGTATTAGTAAAAAAAATTCGAACGAGAGCCATCCAAACGCAATACGAAAGAAATGGAGTCAAAATTTAATAATATAAAGGATAATGACTTAGTTGAAGTCCTAAAACTAAATATCAAGAGGCAGGACATGACATTTTTTAATGTCATTTCCCTCTCAATTAATTCTTTTGTTAATAGTGAAATAAAGGGCATGATCCATGAAAATATTATTAAGCTAAGTAAGAGCCCATATAACCTACAAAATTGGGTTCTACGAAAAAGGGTACAACAAAGACGGTACAGATATCCCATCTCATCCCAATTTATCTAATTAAGGGAAAGCAAAATAATTCTCCACTATTGATCTAAAATCTGACTTTCACCAAATCCTGATGTAGGAAGGACGAAACGAAGTTGAATACGTGGGATATATAAAAGCACATAATGTAATTAAAACGGACCCAAATAAAGTAGCAAATAAAGTAGCAACAAAGTACCACAAACGCTTAAGCAACTCAGAAGTTTTCTAGGTATGACAGGCTTTTACAGGAAATTCATGAAAGATTATGCGTTCGTTACAAAACTGCTTACAAGATACTTTAATACTTTGTGGGATACTTACCCAAAATGGTAAGCCTATCACCTTTATATCTAAAACGTTAAACTAAACATCAAAATTACGCCACTTACGAGAAGAAATAATATGCCATAAAAGCAGTACGAAATTACTCAAAGTTAAAGATATACACTGACAGTCAACCTTTAATGTTTGCTTTATCTACTGGGAACCTTAATGCCAATATAAAAAGTTTTCCAGCCTTTATAGAAGAGTTTTCACCCAAAGTTATATAAAAACCGGGAACCACTAATGTAGTGGCTGAGGCCTTATCAAGGCAATATTTAAATAATCTCTCAGAAAACTCATCGATTACTTTTATACAATATTCCGCGAAGAGTAGTGACAACACCACTATACAGGAAACATCCGAACCCCTTTATCAGTTTAAATAACAAATTTTATTAAAAAGCAAGCTTTACAATGATCATTATAGCATTAGAAATAATTCAAATTTGCTAACCATTTTAAACACTTACAACCCAAAATAATAACAGGAATCCATTGTGCTCCTCAAAACGAAATTAAAGAAAAATTAATCAAAAACTTTAATATGAAATTTTTATATACCAAAAATTTTCCACTCGATGTAATATCGACGATCAAAAAACAATAGTTAAGGAAACACATGCATGCGCACATAGAAATCACAGAGAAAATTTAAAACAGGCATCTACCATATATTACTGGCTACAAATGACACAACATTTTACACTGTGCACGTCACTGTGAAATATGCAACCGAAGTAAACACAATAGGCAATACAACAATACCAATTGGCAAGGCTCTAATTCCTAAGAAGGAGGGGGAGGTAGTACACTTAGATATCTTCTTTCCACATAAACTTATATTTATCACAAGCATTGACGCCAATTCTAAATATTTAGTGATCAAACACATTGAAGACAAAACTAAATTAGACGAAAAAATTTTAGAAATTTTACAAATATTCCCATTAGCCCGAAGAATAGTTCTAGATGACGAAAACCCCCATTTCAAAAGTTTATTGCAACGAATAAATATTAGTATCTTTAATTTCAATCCGCAACACACTTTAACTAACGATCAAATAGAATGTGTTCACTCCACAATTACAGAAATCACTAGATGTTTAAAAGAATATATTATAGTTCATGACTAAATATTATATTATAGTATTATATTATATAGAGCTGTTCAACATTGCAATAAAACGATTCATACCGTCACTGATTTGAGGTCACAGGATGTTCTATTTAATAAGGTCCAACACGAAAATGTGTTCCGTGCAGATTAGAAAAATCACAAAATAATATATTAAACAAAAAAAACCCTAAAAGATTGCAAACCCAATGAAATCATTTACGAAAAGGTTTAACATACCTATTGCCTTAGAAAAAAACTAGACGCAAAATATAAAAAGCAAAGGTTTGAAGAAGATCTAGAAAAAAATTAAATAACCATAATAGGAATAGAATAGCTCATAAAAACATTATTAAAGCATAAAACTATAGAACTTAATACAATAAAAAATTAAATTCTTCACATTTACAGGCTATGGACGCATTACTGATAATTTTTCTAATTTTATTTGGCATGGTGTCAACGGAAATAATTAACTATGTCAGAGAAGATTACGTACTAGTATTCAACGGTGATGATGTGATTTACGAAAAGTTCGGTAACATTTTTCATATAATAAATTTAACATACATTAGTAGAAGTAATCAGAAACAAAATTAATGAAGACGTTGTTGTTAGATTAGACACACAAAATAATAAATCTTTTCGTTCGAGTTTTTGTCACCTGACAAATTGCCTGCGAGATTTTTTGAATGTTGAATTTATGTTAAATTTATATAAAGTAATAGTGAAAACATTTGTTTTATTTAAATAAAGTATAGATAAATTAATAAATCTTTGTTTAAGTTTATCATTAAAATGATTTTATTATTCTTTAAATTCCTGAATTAAGTCAAAGATAGTGATAACAATATTTTCATTCAGTAGAACTCAATGAACAAAGCATTCCCACGGAAATTGTCAACTTGCAGTTTAATCAGAATACACTGTACTTGAATTGCACTTATGAGGTAGTCATATGATATGTGTTGCACTGAGGTGCTACATATGACTTTATTTATTATATATATATATATTCGTAATTAGTGATGTAAGTACTTATATAGATACATATGTATATATAATTTTAAATATATTTATAGGTATTATTAATAAATTGAAATGTTTTATTTCATTTGCGATTTTTTTAAAAAAAATTTGTCTAGTCGTGTTTTGAAGACACAAAAATACATATTACTAGCAGAGGCGAGGCGTCGAATGGTTCAGAGTGTTCACTGAACACCTTAACAAAGCTTCCTTTTTAGATTTTTTTTATTAGGTAAATAATCTCGCTATTTTGCTATTTAACATCTTTTATAATAGCTTTTCCAAACATATTAACATAATCACAAAACGTATAATACAAACAAAATCACACATACAAATGTTAGTTACACCCAACATTACTTATAATTAATAAAAGAGAAAACACATTCCTCTTGAAATATACTAAGGTTCAGAATAAAAACTGCACTGCGTTGCTTACAAAGCAAGCAAATGAAATAACATTCACATTGGGATTATGTTCAATATTGAATACACAACACAAAACATATAAACAAATATATGTACGTAAAATAATCTTAACTTTTAAATTAACGCGTGCAAGCGGATCAATAAAAAAAGTGCATTTCCAATGTTATGCAAAGTAAATACAAAAGAGAAAAGAAATGACTAAGCGAAAATCGCTTTACATTTGACGAGAGGATCATTCCACTAAACTGAACCAAAAGTTTATACAAAGCGTGCAAATACAAAGTCACGGTTGCTGTTTTATATGGGGAAATGGTTCAGTATAAAAACTGAACCGGGCATTGTAAATACAAAGTAAAAGAGTAAATGAATGCATGAGAGTTTCTTACTCTTATATAAAGGTTGGAAATAAATCAAAACAAAGTCATTATTGCAATTTTATACTAGAAAATGGTAAAAGTAAAGTAAGAGATTAAAGAAATTTGAAGTGAAAAATAATATTTAGAAATGGATAAATGTGTGATTAAAGATTTGATTCAAATATCTTTTCTTAAACGATCTTCTGAAAAAAAGATTTTAATTCATAAAATGAATAAACCAACTCCAGATATGAAGAATTTGATACCTGTTGTAAAAATGTCGAAATGGTAAGTCGTCGTTTTCCTACAGCTATAGCTTTATGGTAAATAAAAACCAGTGGATCACAGGCTGCGAACATTTAAATAAATTGTTTTATTGGTCTTGTACGCTATTTGCTTGTGAAAAGGACAAAACTTAGAAGTAGGGGGAATACGTTATAGTTGGAATTCTGTTTTGATTAAATTGTGAACACCTTGCCAAAAAGCTGACGCCTCGCTACTGATTACTTGTAACGATTACAGTACGCTTTGTATACACTAATGGTTCAGTTTGGTCGACTGAACCTTTAGTCATATGTAAAGCGATTATCGCTCAGTCATTTCTGTTCTCTTTTGTATTAGCTTTGCATAGCTTGCATAAGTTTTCTCATTTTTAATTGATAGTAATGTTGGTTTGTGTTTGTATTGTACGTTTTTGTTAAGAGCTGGGGTTGAACTCAGCCGTTGCCAAGGTCCACACAAGAAATATATTTGGTCAAACCCTGTCACTTTCGATTTCATCCAACGCCTTGACTGAAGATAATCTGGACAGAATATAAAGCGAAATCACAGATGCAACTGAATCACTGACAATACTCGACACGATATAACACAGACACACGTAACTGTTAAAGCTACGTGTGTTGTATTATAGGTCGCAGTTAATACCCCCTTCCCTCTTCACTATTAAAGAGTCCAGGGACCGGAGACGTTAGTTTACTTTTAAAAGCCACCTATAGTTTACGATACTATGGTATTGACACACGTGACTGTTAAAGCTACGTGTGTTATGCCCCATGCAGATTCAGTTACTGTTGAAGCCCTGAATCTTTCTTACCTATGTCTCTCAACCGTGCCGCTATATATCTATATCTGATTCACACTTTCAATTTTTTTTTTATCACTCAAAGGTAATAGATAAAGTTATAATTTAACAATCTTAATCTTTTACGAATGCAAGTTTATTCATATATTTATTTTATTTAAAATAAAATTTTACTTTTCACAGAGTATAAGAAAATATATTAATATGTATTAACAATGAATTGTCATTGTTTATATATTAACAATGACAATTCCATTTATAAGAATCAATTCTATGTGTTTGCTTACTTTGTTAAAAATAAAATCTTAATTTTTTACAGATTAGAAGAAGATTATTAGAATTTATACATTAACAATTATTTAATTTCTGATCCGAAGCCGTACTTGACTTTTTATGTTCGCATATATTTTAATTTTCATAAGATATAAGACAATATCAAAATTTATGTATTAATAATTTTATAATTTCACTTACAAAAATCAATTGAATGCGTTTGTTTACTTTGTTTAAAATAAAATCCTAATTTTTCACAGATTGGGATAAAATTATTAGAACTTATTTATTAGCACAATAGTCTTAGCCAAAAAATTCAAACGTCGCTGTCGAAACCAGAACGAAGAGTTTTTCTCATACCTTTAGTAGTTGAACAAAACATGAGTGATTCTTCCTGGAGCACGCACCTTTTATGTCGTCAACGAGCAACGGTGCCAGCTGTAAATGCGTTAAAGTTCAATCACCGTTGATCGAAGCTCGTTATCTGATCCCTCTGCAATGCACCAGCGAAACTTCAGTTTTAGGGCGAATTGTCATTTGTTACTCTTGTGGAAGCTGGAAGTTGTTCTTTGTTTAAGCTTTGCCCTAGTTTCACACCTTTGCACAAGCTTTTTTAGTTTGACAGTTCGTTCTGTTGTTTTGTTTTTGATTTTGCGTTTTTAACAAAATGTGTTGTTCCGGTGAAAAGATTTTTAATTATAAAAATTAATTATAATTTTCTCACATGTTTATAATTATAATTTATAAATTAACCAATAAATTATAATTTATTCAAAAGTATGACGGTGAATGGGACTTTTTTAATAAAAATAAATTTTAGTTTTCAATGAACTTCGTAGTGACAAACAATCAATGGTGCGTTTATTGTTATTTTATAATAATATATCTTTGTCTAATTTAAATTTATTTACTCATAGTTTTTGCTTGGTTAGGATAATGGTGTTCTGTGGTTGCGGGGGTGGTTTTCAGTAAGTTGGTGTTTATAATATTTTAAATATCAATTAATAACTTTTCATGCAATTGTCTTCAGATTTACTCAACATTCCATATTAAACAAGTGAGTTTTCTTGTGTTGTGTTTTGTAATAAGCGGACTGTGTTATTATTTTCTGTAGTATCTGATATGATAAGAAATTTGTAGAAATGTAACAATCAATTTTTATTGGAAAAAATAAAATCGTTACACTATTTAAAAAAAAATGGTAACTAGCAACATTTTGGCATAGCGAGATTAATAGGTATATTAATTAATGTTCAGAAGGGAAGTTTTGTTAAGGTATTCAGTGAACACTCTGAACCATTCGACACCTCGCCTCTGATTGCCGGCCAACCTGGTATTAGCAACACCCTAATAGTTGTGCATCCATAACAAAGGGTTATTACCTTATCACCGTTGCAATTGGCATTCCATTGGCTTCTTGCAATGTAATTGTTTTTCTATTTCTCCTTATTCATTCGATGGAATGTCTGAGTTCCTTTTAATATAAAGAGGTGTATAAAGGTTTATGTTATATGTGGCGCTTTTGCCTATATTCTGTAATGATTACTTTATTAAGACAGCCTATTTTATAAAATGCTAATAATTTAATTATTACACTTTCCGATTTTAAGGAGAGACGTATAATTTTGTAAGTACTGTTAACAATTATTATAAGATAATATAATAATAAAATAACAGTATTACAGCCTTTATGAGTGTTCTTTTGCTGGTTATTTTTGATGTCAAAATGAAAGTGAGCATATCTACATTTCTTTTCAAATTAAGGCACAACCAAAAAGTGCTGAAACATTGCAAAGATATGAAATTGGCAATACTTAAGTGACTCTACATGACATGGCCCTAATCAATAGGTCCGTAGAAAAGATTCCGGCTCCAACATCTTTTTCTATCTTAGACCCCTCGGTATAGATCGCTATATATCCTAGTGTTGTGAGCAATCCCACCTCACAATCCCCTCTTGAAGGGGTTCGGACAATATTTTCAAGTTCCAACGCAATCGAACGCCAGCAGTTTAGGTCTTTTAGCCTCTGTCTTTAAGCATCTGTCTTTAAGCCTCTGTGCAGATTCGTGTTCTCAATGAACAGGGTATGGTCAAGCGTAAAACATCAGCATATGCCATACTAAGACCATGGTGTATAGTACTTCAATTCACCCTTCCCGAGGTGAACCTGTTTTATTGCTGATAATTTTATTGACATAACAGAACATTATGGATCTACAGAGGAAATCTCGATAAAACCCGTAATCTTCGGTCATAATCGATCCATAATCGGCCCACCGGTTGTAACATAGCCTTGTCCGGCTATAGTAGATCCCTGTCCGGATTGACTTTCCTTTCATTGCAACTCGTGGGTTTAAAATATGAACCAAAATAAAAACAAAAATATTACATCGAAAACAAGCTTGGTTAAACCAAGCTCTTCCGCAACTACAGGTTCCAAGGTATCTACCGAAACTTCTAGCGGTAATAACAGGGTACCTCTCAATAAAACAGTAATCTTCACGCGTTCTGGCCTTTCAGTAAGGTCGGGTCCTCCTTCGAGGAGAATTTATAAAGGACGGCGAGCGGCGACTAGACTTCTCGAGAGATATAATTATGTCTCGATTACGTTTGAATCATTAAAAACAAGATTAGCCTGAGCAAAGCAGGTCCTTAATACTCTTAGGAAAAGAAAAAGGTATCAGGCATAAAACTCTAAGTCGTTGCTAAAAGCAAATTCGTAGCAGACCCAGAGCGCGTTCCTAGATTCCAGGCGAACCGACCGATTCTCAGCGGATGCTTGAGCTAATTCGAATGGGAAACCTTGATATAAATACGGGTACGGGGAAGGTCACTAAGCTGGAGAAATCAAAAGCCAGTATAGGTCGGTCAGTTTTGTGATCGACAAATTCTTCTTGGCCATTATGGTGCGATCTGATAACGTGTTAAATTACGATTTTTTTCCCATAAATATGTGGGTCAATAAAAAAGATCAGGAGCAATCCTAGTCTGACGTATGGGACTCAGTGGTGACTCAGTGGAAAGAGTACACTCAACACTCCATCCCAGAGTGTTATGTCTGTCTCCCTATTCGATTTAGTAGGAAATTCAACCCACTGTGGTGAAACAAAGACTTGGGTTTTTTACGAAAGTAGTGTAGGAGACTATTCAATATGGCGAAATTAAGCAATTGTTAGAGTGACTGGCTAGAATACAAGATCTCTCTGCAAAAACGTACGAAAAAATTACGTAGGTCCAAGAGAACTAGTTGGCAGTCACACTGTCTGGAAACAAATAGCAATTCCGAAACCTCTAGATTGCGTAAAATCGTATCCAAAAATGCATATGTCCCTGAGTTACTCAAAAAATCTGATAGGATATGGCTTTTGAAAGAAATATAGATGTAGAAGTAAAGCGTACTGTAAACCCCTATCAGTGGCCCCCTTCACAACACACTTACACTGAGTGAAAATCTATGGAGACAGCTCTCCAAAATAGAAAAATCCATTCAACTTAAAGAATTTCGTCCGGTCTTTAAGAGGCCTTATTGAAGATATTGAAGAGGCCTTTAACAATATACTCCTAAGTGCAATAATAAGCGAAATGTCGTATCTGGGTGTTGACGATGCGCTCATTAGATAAATCTTTATAGTGTCCGGTACTTAACAGGGTTCAGCGTATTAACCTGTCTATTTCATCATTTGATTTTAGGGAGGTGTCGGTGTAAATATGTGAACTAATATATTTTTTAAATTTTAGCCAATTTGTGTGCTGGCTTTTCTTCGAATTTTGGGTTTACTATTGTTGTATTTTTAATCAAAATAAAAGTCGACGTGTGATCAGAGGAGAGTTGTAAGGATGCTTCTGTAGCAATTTGATCTCTTTTTAAATTCTTTGTAACCGTAAAATCAATAGCATCTGGAGTTTTTTTTTGGTCTGAGGGCCAGTAGGTGGGAGTGCCAGTGGAGACTATGGCGCGGTCGAGTTTTCACACCACATTCATCAGGGTATTTCCTTTTGGTGATATAAGTCTTAAGCCCCAGAATGTATGTTTGGCATTGAAGTCGCCGGGCGCTATGAAGTTGGGTCCTAGCTTTGCAAAATATTCTTCAAATTGGGGTTCCGTTATTTTATACCTTGGTGGACAATAAATTGAGGTTATAGTCAGACCTTTTATGTACTCTTCCAGGCGTTAAAATGAGTTTCTTTTTTCGTTAAAATGAGTTTCTGAGATAAGCATGACGTCAATTTGATGTAATTATAAAAACAACACAAGTTGGTTTTTATGGTGGCTTAAGCCGTTAGCATTCCAGTAGCAAATTTTGATTGCATTCATGGTTTGAATAGGATTGAAAGTGGGATATTTTGATTTTGAATCATACCCTGCATCATATTTTGCTTGGTGTTCATAAATTGTGTTATATTTTCCATGAACAGTTGGATCATGTTTTCGATATTTGGAGATGGTTTAGTAGAGCTTTTATTTTAGTCGTCTCTTGGGCCAGTGAATCCTCTAACAGCGTTTGCATATGACATTTGTGTACACGTATTGTTGGAGTCGGATGGATCATTTGGCTGAGATCATGTTTTATAAGTTGTGGTTACTGACTGAGAGTGGGGACGCAATGCTGGAAACATTCTTTGTTTTTCGGTAGTGTGTACTACACATCCTTTGTAATTAGCGGTGTGGTTACCTCCACAATTTCCACAATCCTTAGTGCGATGAAAGTCGCAACATGCAACACAAACACTGCGGAGTCTACAATAGGACTTCGAATGTCCATATTCCTGACAATTAGTACACTTCACCGGGTTTTTACGCTTGTGCGGTTCTTCTACTAATATTTTTCTGTGGGGTAGGAATTGTAGGGAATAAATTGGATGAACCTGGTTCGATTTGAGTTTCTTTCCTTCTGGTTCCAGCCCTATTCTATATAGCGGTTCTATTCCTCTTATAACCACTGTTAATCCTTTGGCACTTTTTAATTGATATGTGTAAAAATTTTTTTTCTTCAAAGTTATTTACAACTGTTCTGTAATGTTTTTTTTCGTTGATCGAAATTTTTGCTTCATCGACATTTCCTTTACGAAGAGGCACAACTGAAATGAATCTTAGCCAATACTTTGTGTTAGGAAGTATATAGGAGCGTTTGAGTTTTTTCACGCAGAAATATGGGTGCCGGTTTCTGGGTAGGGGCGGGTCTGGTATTTTTATCATCTTCGGCTAGAACGGCATAACGATTCGCTGTCGAAATATTTTGTATTTCTCAAGTTTTTGTCGAGAATGCATTGTTAGCATTTTCTGGTTTCGGGCTGTTTTTTTTTTATGATTTGAATATATTTATCAATACCACGAATCTTGGGTGAATTAGGATTTTTTGCTATGTTATTATTCTTATGCAATATATTTGGCAATATGTTAACATGTTGCGCTGCATATTTTGTTGCGCTGATACTGTGTTGTTTTTCGAAATTGTAGCTGGACTTTGCGGTTGGTAGGTTGATTGTTTGGAAAAAGTTTTACTTGCCGAGTATGAGCGTTACCTTTGGGATTGGTTGTTTAGCGTTGCTGTTTAGTTCGTGGTTGACTTCTCAGAACTACCATCTGCTGTTGGGTAGCATATGGATGAATGGTTTGTGCCACCGCTATGCGAAGGCGCTGATCTATTAATTCGCATATCGTGGATGGTATTGCGGGAGTTAGCTGAGCAGTCAACTGACTCTGAGTAATTCGTTGTAAAAAAGAAACTTCTACTTTTTAATTGTTTAATTATAAACCTTTTAAATGGCACGAAAATATAATATTGCTACGTAATCGCCTGTATGAGTGTACGTTCGAATCACAGGATTTTGTATCGTGAAACAAAACTTCTTAATTAGAGAAACTATGCTTTATTTTGTAAGTAGTATTAAAAAAACTTGTATTTTACTCGCAGCAAATTTAGGAAATACAACTCAACTAAAAGTAATTCCAACTAACTTTTAAGATATCAACTGATATAATTAAATAATATTTAATCGTTCCTTTGCTTATCTGATCAAATTGCCCTCCTCTTAAATCTGTTCGTCCCGAACAGGTATTACTATATCGTTGCAATAAGGTGCCAACCGTTCCAGATACACCACTTTCATTCGAGCTCTATGATGCCCCGACTGTTGAATTCGATAAACAACATCATTGATCTTCGTTATTACCCTATATGGTCCTTTTCAATGGGTCTGTAGTTTTGGAGACAAACCCTTCTTCCGTTGTGGATTATGGAACCACACTAGGTCTCTTTCCTGGCAGCCTTCAGAGTTCATTCTCAAATCATACCTCGCTTTCATTTTGTCACTGGTCAGTAGGAGCCGTCTTCTGATGAGTCCATGAATTTCATCTAATTGGTCCCCCTTACTTCCAGTGTAGTCATATATCAACTTGCCGCAAGGTGGTGTTATTCCGAATTTTAAGTCCGAGTCTTCTGAGCCATCCTGATAAACCTCTATTTGCAAGCAGCTGTCACTATCACTAATGCTGCTTACATTAGACGCAACAAACTTGTCAATGCGTTTAGTATGCCAATCAGGAATGTACTGATCAACGAAAACCGCACCATCAGATATATCAATATCAGTTGTGTAATCCTCATTATTTGTTATATCCGAAACGAACAAGACATCCCTGACATCAGCATCAAATTTACTACCCATAGCCAATACGTCATCTGTGGTATCCTTATGAAACAAGACATTTCCATCAATTGTCACGTTCTCATCATCTGTGAGGTCGGCATCAACGTTTAACGGTATATCTTTATAAGATAACTTATCTGCGACGAACAAGCCCTCTACGATCTCCGCATCATATTTGATTTCCTGATTAATCCTGAAAACTGTATCAACTGCTCTACCAGCATCGATTTGAGTATCTGTAGCCAACATGCTATCAAAGACATCCGCATTGAATGGAATATCAGCAGGTAACATGTCATCTGCCTTAAGTGGCATATTTGTCTGGGGTATGTCATTTGTGCCAATTCCTTCACATGAAATAACATCGCATGTGAAATCTACTTCAAATAGAATACCCTCAACATATATAATATATGGGGACTATTGCTCGTCCAAGCAGATGTTAATTTCAACTGATTCAGCTATACCAGAGCCGATTAACACGAAATCATAACTACCTAAACCGAAATAGTCTTTCCTCCTTTTCTTTCTTCTCTTTCTTCTGTTTCTTTTTTCCCTATTCATTATTTGAATCAATCTTCTTCTTCCTCTTATCTTCTCTCTTGTCTTCTCTCTTATCCTTCTTTCCTTTCTTCTCTTTCCTCTACTTATTTTTACCTTCTTTCTTGTCTTACTTCCTGCTTTCCCCTCTGTCTTTCCTTTTGCCTTCCTTCTTGTCTTTCTTCCTGTTTTCACTCCAGTTTTCATTTTCCGTACTTTTGCTGTAAAGCAACATATTATACCGGCAGTTTCGTACGTCAAAGCGCCGCTAACCGTTTCAGAGTATGTCACCTTTGAGAACATCTTACGCTTAGTTTCCGGATCACGTATGCCGTCTATTAAAGTGTCGATTTTACTCTTCTCCATAATATCACCAGAGCTACCAATGTAGACCAAGTAACACAACCGTTCAATGTCGGCAGAGTACTCTCCAGGACTCTCGTCAACAGGCGGAACTCTTGCTTCCAGTACTACCCTGTGTAATGGAGCCATAGAAACATTACCGTACTTGCGCTCCAATGTATCCATTACAGCTTGGTAGCTTTTATGTTCTTCGGGTGGAATTTGTTTTAAAACTTCTGCCGCACTACCTTTTAGTGCCACAATTAGTGATTCCGTTTTCTCACCAATATTCCAATTATTTGTTGCAGCCGCTATTTTAAATTGTAGTTTGAATACTTGAAAAGTCTCGCTCCCATCAAACGTCGGTGCCTGTAGTTTACCGCTAGCAGTTTCACGAATGGCTGAAGATGACCCGCTTACCTGCCTGGGAAGACCTGGGCATTCTGATCAATCGGGTCCTTTCATCTCGAGTACCTTTTTTGGATTTGTTGTAACTCCATCTTTAATTCGACAAAATTTTGTCCTAATGTCTGTGTGATTTCACTAAATTGTTGTTCCAACTTGCGTAAACCGTGCGCCTGTTTCTTTGAATTTTTCTCAAATTTCTGCATCATTAAGTTCATGATTGCCATCATTTCACTATTCTTGTCAGGTTTTTCATCGAGGAACTCGTGTTCTTCTACATTTATGCCATTAGCCTGCAAGACCTCACGAAGTCTCAATTGCAGTTCTGCTTTCACACCACCTGTGCCAAGTCCGACTTTCTCCAACTGCGTTTTCAGTTGAAGTACAGTCAATTCTTCCAATTTTACCATTTTACAAAATCCCACTTCTGACACCAAATGTTACATAAGTGAAACAAAACTTCTTAATTAGAGAAACTATGCTTTATTTTGTAAGTAGTATTAAAAAAACTTGTATTTTACTCGGAGCAAATATAGGAAACACAATTTAACTAAAACTAATTCCAACTAACTTTTAAGATATCAACTGACATAATTAAATAATATTTAATCGTTCCTTTGCTTATCTGATCAACTTCGTAACAATATATATGTTATTAAAAAATATAAATATATATTATTAATATAAGTATAACATAAATTTATAATATTATCCATTAAAATTTTCAATTTTACTTAAAAATTTATCAAACAATAAATTTTTGAGGCGTCCTTTCGCGTATTTATTTATTTTATTTAATTAGCATAAGTTTGTGATTGTGTAGTTAACACAATTACACAATTTTTCAAATTTGCGACTCGTACTTTGTTTAGTTATTCTATCCGTTTACAACACTTTTTTTATAAATTTTTTTGTGAGCTTTTAAGCTTTATATGCTGTCTTTATCAGCTGTTTTCAAATGTGTGTGATTTGGAAAAAAGTAAACAAATTCGAAAACAAAGTCAAAATTCACTTTTTTTGCAAAAAGAAATAAATATAATAATATTTTATATTATTGGGCACTATTATTTTTTTATTAATCTTGTTTAAGAGTCACTGTCTCGATTATTTGTGATGAGTTTTATATCACTTTTTAAGTTTTTCGCTTAGAAAACACTGAAAGTTACGGAGTGATTTTTTTGCGCGCCAAGTAGCGAATCCTGTTATAATGACAGCGCTGCAAAGAAAGAGTGTAGTCGAACAGTAAGAGCCTGTATTCATTGTTTTCGCTATAAACCAAAACTTCTCACTCCAATAATGCGAAATTTACCGTCATATCGAGTAACTACATCACGACCATTTCTAATATGGGGTGTCGATTTTTATAAATATAAAATACTACATTGAAATTTCGTGGACGGTCTCCAATAAAAATGTATTGCTGTGTTTATTTGTGTCATGTCAAAGGCAATGTATTTGAAATTTCAAATTTATCTACTGATTGTTTTACCTCTTGTCTTAAAAGGTTCTCCGGAGGGCGCGAACTCTCAGAAAAGATATATTGCGACAATGCAACGGAACGAAATGGAAAGGACAAAATGGTATCGTACGCTGCAGAAAAGGAGTGAACTTTGTCTTCGTACCGCCCAAGGCTAAACACTTCAGCGGTTTCTGGTATTGAATTCTAGGCTTATTTCCGCGCTAAGTCAATATCCTAACGACCTTAAGGCTTTAACTCCAGCGTTCCTCCTAAAGGATCCACGCTCGACGTATCACATAATGATATGAAGTCTTTAATGATTTGTGCGAACTCAAACGAAGGTTCTGGCAGTGCTGGTCAAAAAACTTCATGCTGAGTCTGCAGCCCAAATCCAAATGGTTGATAGAACAACCAATAATATCTATTTTTATTATTATGTAAATTTTACATTGAGATTATTAAATTATTAGAGTATTAACTTTCATTAATTGAAATTGAATAATATTATATTTTAAACTCAAAACGCGCATTCTGCTCATGTTTTTATTGTTAATATGCAACCCAATGTTGACTTTCGTCAACCTTACTCATTGCATACCATACTTTTTAAATATCAAAAGAACGTTGCCTTCAATACAGCTTTTTTACTTGCTCGATTTCTTCTTGTTTCAACTCTCATCACAGCAGCACACGTAGTTTCAATTCCCCTTTATGAACTTTAAATTAATAAATATTACAATAAAGTTTTTGTATCAATTATATAATATAAGTATATATCTTTCTCGCGAAACGAAAACGCTTGTTTCATTTACATGGCATGCGCCAGAACTGTATATCAACATTTCGTTTTAAGTTTGTGCGCACGTGAACATTCTTTTAATATTTTAAAATTTAATTTTAAATTTAATTAATTTCCAAACTTTCAGTGGAATGTAATACATGAGGAACAAATAAATTCGCGAGTTTGTGTTAAGTTATTTAAATAAATTTCAGTTTACAAAACAATTTTATTTCATTGGTTCCAGTATAAAACAAAAACTCGATTACAAATTTTGCGTTCACAGTGAGTTAAAAATTTTTGCTAGGGTGTCCTCAGCAGTTGTGCAGGGTCGTTGCAATAAATGTCTATTTACTGGGATTTACTGGATTTACTGGATTTATTTACTGGATTTTTTTAAACAAAGGATTTTACGTTGCAGTTTTTTTTTCCAAGTTTATTTATTTCTTAGAATAGATCTATATACAGAATCCAAAAGTAGTTTATTTTCATCGTATTAAAAAAATATAAAATTATTATAAATAAATTTAATTGTAAAAGGAAAAACATTTTTTTAGTTTTAATTATTTCTATATCCCGGATATAGCTGGAAGTGATGTACACTGTGTGTTCTGCCGATTGTTGGGTAGCCCTCTGGAAACGTGTTGAGTTTCATCGAGACACCGTGGATTCTACTATCGAGAGTTGAGCAGCGCCTTGGGGACGTTTTGAGTTTATCGAGACAACTAGGGAAAAACAAAAATTTTTATTAATTAGCATATTTGTTAGGAATATGTATATATCCTTGTTACTTCAAACACATAAAAAAACTCTTTGATTAAGTTTTTAATCTAAGCTTTATTTAATTAGTTCCTTCCTTAAATCGAAATTATTATATAAATAAATATATATTTGTAACAAAAATTAACAAAATGTATGAACAATATTCCTTATATATTATATATATTTATATATTTTGTTATATATATATATATATATATAGTGATATATATATATATATATATAAGTGACATTAAGCTCTCTCCCAACATCATTAAATTGAACAAAAAAAGAACTTGCTGCGCTAAGCAGGTAAAACCTTTTTTTAGTCAGTCGTAATTAAGCTTGCATCATACAAGGTACAAAATAAAATTTTTATACAAAAATCAAAAAATCGTTTTTATTAAAAATTGTCACTGGCGCAGTCGGTAGGATCAGTGAAAATGATCCTTTAAGAACCTATAAACAATTAAATATAAAAAAAATTTTCTTCTTGTAAAATAAGAAAAAACAAACAAACGAAATTTTGCAAATGTTCGTGATATTTTAAGTGCCGTAGACACAAAAAAAAAAAAATACAAAAACAAAAAAATTAATTTAAAATTTTAATTAAAATTTAATTTAATTTAATTTAAAAAAAGAAAAATTTAAATATTGTAATTTGAATTATAATTGAATTCAATTCAATTCTCCAAACAAACAAAACTGTAACTTATAAAAAAGTTTCTTTTTTAAATAAAAAACAAACTGAAATTTTGCAAATGTTCGTGATATTTTAAGTGCTGTGGACACAAAACAAATACAAAAACAAAAACTATCAAAAAAAATTTAATGTACCAGTTAAACCTTGAAACGAAATAACAGGAATTTAACTTTAACTGTAGAAGCTGATCAAGAACCTAGTAAAGAGAAAAAAATTATATTCAGAGAAGTAGAATATTAAACATTTTTTTAAAAAAAAAAAAATAAAAAAAACGAACTTTGCGTTTCTAATTGTGAAGCTTTAAAGTTTTAAATTTAAACTTAAAATTTATTAAAAATAAAATAAAACAGCAGTAAAAACTTAGAATAACAATTTTTAAAACGAACTTTGCGTTTCTAATTGTGAAGCTTTAAAGTTTTAAATTTAAACTTAACATTTATTTAAATAAAACAAAACAGCAGTAAAGACTTAGAATAACAATTTTTTTTCTACATGTTTAAAAGTAATTAAGAAAAATTACACAAATCAAGAACAATTAATTAGTTATTATCTTTAATCAATTCTGTTTTTAATATTAATAACTGTTTTAAAAATATGGTTTATTATTATATAAATTGATGAATCCGACAAAAAGATTATAAAATAAAAAAAAAATCAAATCAAAAAATTTTTAATCTCAAAAATTAGTCAAAGTTAGTCAACGTGTCGTATATCAGCAGCAACAGTAAAAGAATAAAAAATTATTCTTATAAATAAAAAAAAGGAAATACAAAAAAAAAATAAGATAAATCAAAAGTACAAAATATTCCTAATTTTTGTGCAATTACGGCAGAGTTTGCTACCAAAACTTTCCACAAAACGTATACAACAATTTTTAGAGGATCTAACATTGTCACCATCTAAAATCAGTTGTCCAAAATGACCGAAGAAAAAACGAGTGTTAACACCATGATTGAAGGAAGAGAAAGAAGAGATAGAACGGTGGCAGGTGTAAAACTGATCGCTCCATTTGATGGCGACAATAAATTCCTGGCACTGTATATCGATAGCATCAACGCAATCATACCAGAGTCTTCATCTCTTACGGGCGAAGAGAAACCATTCTACTTCCAGTGTGTAATTAGCACTCTTCGTGGAGAAGCCCTGAACTTAGTAAGAAGAGAAGAACCAACTTGTTGGGAGGAGTTGAAGGCGCATTTGATTTATGAGTTTACGGATTCCAGTCCAATCACAACGCAACTGTTATTAGTAAGTAATATTAAATTTAAAGATAAAGTTAGAGAATTTTGCGAAGAAATTAATTCCGAAATATGCAAAGTTAGGGATAATATTAAATTAAAAGAAACCAACATAACAAATATTAACTTCTTGCTCAATGAACTAAAAATGTTAAGTGTAAAAACACTGAAAAAGGAACTACCCTACCACTTAACGGCTCTAATTAATGCAAACATGGCTGCAGACGTTAACTCTGCTATAAAAATTTTAAAAGAGAATGATGAATATAACAATATTGTAGTTGGGAAAAATATTCATTATAACCAACAATCAGGTTCTCAACTCAATAACGTTAGAAACTCGCATCAAATTGCATGCAATATTGATCATTATGGTAATAGTTCCTATAATATACCATATAAGAACCCTAATAAATTTCACGGTTCGCGAAACCAAAACTTTAATAGAGCTTCGGAGGTTGATAACGAAAATTTTCGGTTAGAAGCCCCGGACTCTTACCAAAAATAGAATTAAAATTACAAAATCAAACCTTTGAATTTCTTATTGATACAGGTTCATCAGTAAGCCTTGTTCAACCCAATATCTTAAAATCTCCAATATTAAAAGTAAAACCAATAACAGTAGCAACAATAACAGGGCAAATTACATTAACCAATATGCAAGAGGTTTATAATGATAAAGGAAAAAATTATTTGAAATTTTATGTGTGTGACCTCTCTAAAAATTATGATGGTCTTCTAGGTTTCGATGTACTTCAACAGCTTCAAGCGAAAATTGACGTTGTTCATAAAAATGTTATATTAAACAATATTACTTATAAATTTAAAAATAATTTCGATAATGAAATTAAAGAACTTCACTTCAATAGCAATGCTTATGAACCGAAATTTAGACTAAATCATTTAAATGATAAGATATTAAATAAGTTTGAAAATTTATGGTATAAAGTAGGCGATAAATTAACATTTACTAATAAAATCAAACATCGAATCAACACAACTCATGATGATCCTATATATGTTAAGTCCTACAGATACCCTAAAGTCCACAAATCAGAAGTCGATACACAAATAAAAGAAATGTTAGATCAGGGGATTATTTGTCACAGTAAATCGCCTTATTCTGCACCAATTTGGGTGGTGCCTAAGAAGTTAGATGCTTCAAAAATTCAGAAATGGCGAATCGTAATCGATTACCGTAAATTGAATGATATAACTATTAGTGATAAATATCCGATACCCTTAATGGATGAAATACTTGACAAACTTGGCAGGTGTTTATATTTTAGTACAATTGATCTTACAAAAGGATTCCATCAGATAGAAATGGATCCAAAGGATAGAATGAAAACAGCCTTTTCAACTAGAAATGGTCATTTTGAATTTTTGCGTATGCCATTTGGGCTAAAAAACGCTCCGTCCACGTTTCAAAGATTGATGAATACAATCTTGGATGGATTAATTGGGAAGGAATGTTTAGTATATTTAGATGACATAATTGTTTTCAGTACTTCACTCCAGGAGCACATTGAAGCTCTCGATAGAGTCTTTAGCAGATTAAGTGAAGCTAATTTAAAAATCCAATTGGATAAAAGCGAGTTTCTTAAGAAAGAAGCCGAATTCTTAGGGCATATTGTAACCCCAGAGGGAATCAGGCCAAATCCAAATAAAATCGAAGCTATTTTAAAATATCCACTACCGAAAAATGAAAAAGAAATTAAACAATTCTTGGGACTAACAGGGTTCTATAGAAAATTTATAAAAGATTTTTCTAAGATAACAAAACCCCTAACTCATTGCTTAAAAAAAGGCAACAAAGTCAATATAACTGATAGGGAATATAACAAAGCGTTTGATACAATCAAAATCTTAATAACAAAAGACCCTGTTTTGGTCTACCCAGATTATAAAAAAGATTTTACACTTACAACAGATGCTTCAAATACTGCACTGGGTGCAGTTTTAAGTCAACAAAGTCGGCCAGTTTGCTTTGCTAGTCGCACCCTGAATGAGCATGAATCACACTATTCTACCACAGAAAAAGAACTGCTCGCTGTTGTTTGGGCCACAAAGTACTTTCGTCCATACCTCTATGGCAGGAAGTTTGTTGTAAATAGTGATCATCGCCCACTTCAGTGGCTTCACAACTTAAAAGAACCCAACTCTAAACTGCAAAGGTGGAAATGGAAACTAAATGAATATGATTTCACTGTGAAGTATATTCCAGGGAGAGAAAATCATGTGGCAGATTCTCTGTCACGTATTCAAATTGAAGAATGTAATTTTGATGAAATTCCATCTGATATTGCCACCATTCATTCTACATCAGATAGTCAAAACTTTATCCCAATTGCGGAAAGACCACTCAATGTCTTTAAAAGACAGTTGAGATTAATAAGATCTAATGAAAATAGTACACATGTAGAGCATATATTCAAAAATTGTGTTACCACAATTAAATATATAGAATTAAATACTGAACAAACAAAAGACATTATAAAGTCATTTTTACTAACTAATACCATGGCTATTTTTATGCCAAATAATGAAGACTTTTTAAGATTTCAAAATATTTTCAAAACCTTGGTTTGCAATAGACGTCATAAGATTCTGAGAGCAAGTAAGGAACTGGAAAATATCCCTAATTACACCGACTTTAAAACTAAAATTCTTGAAATCCACTTAGAAGGCTTCATCAAGGAATTGAAAAAATTATATATCAATTCAAGAAAAGATATTATTTTCCTAACTATTTTAAAGAAATTACTAAAATCATCAATGAATGTGATTTGTGCAATCGATGCAAATATGACCACGTTGCAAACAAAATGCCATTTAAAATCACTCCTCCAGTTTACGAAATTAGAGAAAAATATGTGATAGATTTCTGGGAATGGGAAAAAAAACATTTTCTAACATGTATAGATTTGTACTCAAAATTCAGTACAATTGAAGAAGTACAAGCATTAAATTGGCTAGAAACAAAGAGAGCTCTTATTAAAATATTTAACACAATGGGACCTCCTAAAGTATTGAAAATTGACCAACATCAATGCATTAATAACGTCAATATAAAAGAATGGTGTAATGAATTAAATATTAAAATAGAAGTTTGTACTGGAAAAACCGGTATAGCAGACATTGAACGTTTCCATAAAACCTTGAATGAAAAACTTAGAATAATTAACACCTCAGATGACAGGGAACTAAAATATATTCAATTCGAACAATCCGTTTTCACATATAATCACACCATAATACATTTTACTACTGGTCAAACTCCATATAACATATTTTTTAACCGATTACCTCCAGAATTTGACCCACAACTCATTAAAGAAAATAGAATTAACAATTTAAATAAAACACGAAAAGAAAATTCGATAAATATTGGTTTAATCAACGCTGAAAATGTGAGAAAACGTCTTGATAAAACAAAAAATCCATTTAAGCAAGTAGCATTAGTTCGAGCTGATAGTGACAATGAACACTTTTTAGTTAAATTCAAAAACAAGAATATAAGAAAATATAAAAGTCAATTTAAACGAAAAAAAAAATTTTAAAATAGTCACAAATGAAATTGTATTGTATAAATTTATATCGATTAAAACGAATACTGTTATTATAATCATCTCTTATAAAATATATTTGTAAACTATTAAAATGGATTAAAAAAAATTAAAATAGATTATATTAATATAATTAACGTATATTTTAAAAAAAAAAAAAGAAGAAGAAAATTTGAAGAAATTAATGTCATAAATGAAATTGTATTTTTTTTTATTATTTTTATATATTGTATTGTATAAATTTATATCAATTAAAACAGATATTATTATTACAACTATCCTTTATAAAATATAATATAAAATATTATAAAATATATGAAATATTAT
>NC_051846.1:99451136-99471142 GCF_002237135.1 Teleopsis dalmanni
TTAATTCTTTCTTTAAGTTATTAAACGATTGCCTACATTCCTCATTAAAATCAAATTTGGAATTTTTCTTAAGCAGGTCATATAGTGGTCGAGCTAATATTGAAAAGGATTGCACAAATTTTCTGAAATATGAACATAAACCGACAAATGACTGAAGTTGTCGTTGATTTTTTGGGTCAGGAAAATTTCTTATAGCTTCGACATGGCTCTCCGAGGGTTTAATTCCTTGTGATGAAACAATATACCCAAGGTATTCTATTTTGCTGTGCGCAAATTTACATTTACTTAGTTTTATCTGAAGTCCGAATTCTGCTAATCTGTTTAAAACTTTGCTTACAATTATGAAATGTTCCTCTATTGTTTTGCTTCCAATTACAATATCGTCTAAATAAACTTTAATTTCTGAATTCTCAATAAAATCTCTTAGGATTTTTGTAATAAATCTTTGAAAAACAGCTGGGCCATTTTTTAGACCGAAAGGCATTTTTTAAAATTCATATTGGCCATTAGGTACCACAAACGAGGTATATTTTATGGATTCTTTTGCCATTTTTACATGGAAAAATCCCGATTTTAAATCCATTAATGTAAATATGTTCTTACCCCCTAAGTATTCTAAACAATCTTCAATTAGTGGCAGTGGGTGATTATCTCTAATAATATGTTTGTTCAGGTTTCTGTAATCTATACACATTCTAGTTTCTCCCGATTTTTTCTTAACAAGAACTATTGGTGATGCATACGGGGAGTCGCTATGTCTAATGATTTTCTTATCGAGCCAGTCTTTAATTATATCATTTACTTCATTCTTTTCGGCAAAAGACAACCGTCGTGGTGAACAGAAAATTGGTGTGTCTGTTTTTATTTCTATTTTTGCCTCATAATCAATGTCCAAAAAATTTGCTAACGGTTTTTGTATGTAATTATTTTTTATCATTGTTTCCCATTTTGTTGTCCAATCGCGGGATAAGTTTGGGTTAATATCTAAGGAATCACCATCACTTTTTGTGATGTTACACATTTCTCTAAATGCTCTACCTACAATGTCATCTGCCTTTGTCTTTTCCAATATATTTAAATTATGCTTGTTTTTTAATTGACTTTCTGAAAAGTCATTTTTATTTGCGTGTTTAATACACAGAGAAATATTGAATTTTTGTAAAAAATCTCTGCCAAATATAATTGAATATGATAAGTAATTGTCTGGTACAATTAAAAAATTTACGGTAATTATCTTATTTTTATATTGGATTTTTGCATTTGCAGTTCCGCAATACATTATATTTTTACGTCCCAGAGTTACATACTGCGACATTTTATTATCATGTAATTGGATCTTAGGATTAGCAGATAATATTGCCGACCGCTTTACAAAATTAATAGGGCTACCCGTATCCAGCAGACATAGAAAACAGTCAAATTTAAGTTCAGGTTCGCAATCGGTATTAAAAGCAACACTTACCTTTTCTTCAAATTCTACTTTTTCATAATCGTCATCATTATTAGCAGCAAAGTTTACAGATTTTTCCGGACAGTCACTGTGCACGTGATCGAATTTGCCGCATGTGAAACAGGACCCTCTTCCTCGTTTTTCCTTTTTGCAGTCAACAGCATAGTGGCCATATCCCGAACAATTGAAACAGCGTACAGGCTTGTTTTGCACGTTTGAATGATTTTCATTAGTAGCATTATTGTTAACCACAGGAAAATCTCGTTTAGCTTGTGATTTCTGAAACGGTCGACTTATCATGTTTTTTGCATCCGTAACTTCCGTGATTTTTTCATATTTTAGTAGCAGTTTTTTAAGCTCTACTATTGATGTGGCTCCATAAAGCATAACTACATTTGTTGATCTGTCTTTAAGGCCATTTATGATGTATTCAATTAGTTCTTCCTCCGACACAGGTGCTTTGCTCGCAATGTTCTGCATCGTTATCACATAACGCAGTAGCGATTCCTTTCCTTTATCCCAGGCGCGTGTTTCCAACTTTTTAAAAACATCTCTAACACTTAAGGTTTTTGTAAATTCTTTTTGAAGTAATTCTTTGAGTTGTTCCCAAGAATTAACTTCCGTAAAACCCAACAGCAACTCAACAGTGCCAGTAAGCATTCGGCGAGCGAAAGCCAGTTTAACTTTCTCCGTCCATCCGTACACTGCGGATATATTTTCAAAATCCACAATCCAAGTTATGACGTCCATGTCATCATCGCCACTGAATTTCTGTGACACTTGCTCTATTTCTTTATATTGGGTAGAGTTAATTGATATTTGATTTTGCATCTCCATAATTCTTATTTGATTTTCCAGCAGTTTAACTCGTAACTTAAGTTCATCTGTGTTAACTGAAGTGTTTACATTGCCGGTGTTTACAGCATGTTTAATTTTAGCTGTGGTTTCACTGCACTTATTTTCATTGGCATCACTTTTATCGAGTTTTGTATATGTCACAATGGCGGCATTATTATTTTCACTGCACTGATTTTCATTGGCATCACTTTTATCGAGTTTTGTATATGTCACAATGGCGGCATTATTATTGTATGTATTGGTGGCGTCACTTTTGTCATCTGAAGTCGCATTTGCTATTACTATTTCTGAAGTTGCATTTGCTAATATTGTTGACTCGGACCGCTCGTCCACTTCCTCAATAACACCAGCAACTAATTTCTTAAGTTGACTTAATGTTGCTGTGTCTGGAAATGAAATATTCATATTTCGCAATGTCTCGATTATTGTAGTTCTTGAGGCATCAGCCATTATTTTATTATTATTTTATTTAAAACTGATTAATATATATATCGTAGATTTGCGCAATTTAACGCGAACTTAATTCTTATTTGTACGCACGCTATTGTCGCTAGAATAATTTATTTATCTTCACGTGAATTTTACCCCACACCTGATATTGTAGTAATAAAACACAACCGCTTCATTTAGTTTCTTATTACACACTGCTTGATTCTTTATTTGTCATTCTTTACATTCGTTAGTCATCAATAGGGTTGCCAGCCATTTATATTTATTCTTTAATTCTACTACAGTATACTTGTATTTATTTTAATATTTAAATATATCTCTATTTCGTAATTTATTGCTAAGTAAGTGTCTTCGAATCCACTTGTCTCGAATACGCTTGCTGTTAACGTTGTTGTATATGCGGTCAATGCCTGGCAAGCATACGGTTAAATTGAGGACAAAGTGCCGCCGATATGAGTGGTGTCAAATTCCTTGTGTGTGGAATTATGCATTTGTTTGTAAACAATGCAATGCGCTTAGAAACAATTAGTGTATTTCTATATACACTGCGAATTTAAATATATAACCACTTATAATTATATTAATAATATGCATTGCCAATATAACTATCGGATATACATTACACCTCC
Source organism: Teleopsis dalmanni (assembly GCF_002237135.1). Lineage (NCBI taxonomy): Eukaryota > Metazoa > Arthropoda > Insecta > Diptera > Diopsidae > Teleopsis > Teleopsis dalmanni. The sequence goes on from NC_051846.1 coordinate 99,454,524, forward strand.
TTTTTGGGAAAGAATAATGCCATAACGGGATTATTCTGACTTTGTAAAATAAAGTATTAATTCTGTGCACTTGACAAATTTGTCAAATTCTTTAATAAAGTTTTTGATTTTTATAAAGCAGAAAGCTTTTTGGTATTCTGGACACATCTTGACAAATTTCAAAGCTCAAGTACCTAATGCTTCTCACCACACTAAGGTGTAAAGTGTTTTGTATATAAAACTGTTCGTAACTGTTTGTAATTGTTCGTAACTGTTCGTTAAAAAGAGCATATATTTTAAATAAAGCATATATATTTCAATATTTCCATTGTTTTCTATACTCACTATTCTATAGGGACTCGTGTATTGACTATCTAGCTTATGACCTACTTCATTCCGAAGTAGAACTTTATCTCCTATATATAATTCTAATTATTCACTATTTCTATCGTAGAGCCACTTTTGTTTTAATTTAGATTTATCTTAAAGTCTTTTGGCTCTAGTGAAATTTCTAATCTATATTTAATTTCTTTACTATTGTCATCTATATTATATAAAGGATCTACATTACTAATGGTGTTAAATTTATTAAAACCTTGGCGAATTTTTCCAAAAATAAGCTCGTATGGACAATATCCATGCACCATTGATAGGGTGGTATTGAAGCAATACGTGAAGTATTTCAACCATTGATCTCAGTCGTTTTAATCGACTAATATATTGTATATGATCGTATATATTCATTAAGTGTTGGGTGACTGCTTTCCACAGTTCTGAGTGTTTGGTGGTGATGAGCTGTTAATGTCACATTTTTCATTTTTTTTTACATAGCTTTTATTAATTTGACGGTAAATAAAAAATTGATTGCAGACAAGTTCCCTCTTCCAAGAATAGAAGACATTCTTGATCAATTGGGAATAAATAAATAAATAAAATATTTTTCATGCCTTGACCAAAATTTTTTTTTTTTATTTTTATTTATTTGACGGTACATATCATCTTATTCTATTTTATATTTTATATTCATAAGTAATACTGAATGTTCTTTTACATATTATGTTTATATAATAAATAAAAAAAAAAAATTTGACGGTAGTCCACTACTAACTGCCATCTCTGTTCGTTTGAACCGGGTAATGACTTTTTGGGTACTAATAATAATAGGCTATTGTAGTTTGATATTGATAGTTCTACTACGTCACCATCTACCAATTTCTTTGCTTTGTTTTCGACTTCTGCTTTGTGGGTATGTGGTATTCTATAGTTTTTTATGAAGCTTGGTGTTTTATCGCTTAACCTTAAACGCTGTTTGTAGAAACTATTTACAGCAACTTGTTCATTTTCTAAACCGAATATATCACTGTATTTTGTACGGAGTGTCGTTAATTTGTCGATAAATTTACTAGGGAAATTTTTGGATAATCTATTTATAATTACCTTAGTTCTATGGCATGAAGTTTCTTTTGGCTGTAGTATGTCATAATTTGATATTTTTTCAGTTTTTATGTTCTTAGCTTTTAAAGATGTAACTAAACTATTTATGTTGAGTATCCATATAAACGCATTATTACCTTGAACTATAGTGTTTGCAATAAACACACCAGGTTGTAATTCTAGGTTTGGCACCAATAAATCTTTCTATTCTACGCTGAGTTATACTCTCCTAATTACTTGAGATCTTGCTGGAAATATGATAAAATCATTTCTACGTGTTTTTAATTGGTATAGCAATATGCTGTGGAAAACATTTTGGTCGTAAAACGAGCCATTCTTTATTTTGCATGAAATCGAGTTTACAATTAAATTCTCTTAAAAAGTCCATGTCAATAATTCCATCGCATGGTATAGGAAAATCATTTTGTACTGCATAAAATTTATGCGTTACGAGAATATTTTCAACTTTAAGATCTAATTGTGTAGGACCCAATGATTGGATCAAATCTTGGCCTATACCGCTGAGGGTTGTTACCTCAAATTTATTTACTTCATATTTATCTATATTTGCGATTTTTAGTAGAGACACGTCTGCTCCTGTATCTACTAATAAGATTAGTGTTTTATTAGTGGCATTATTAAATAAATTAACAAACACGTCCAGTTTAAGGTTTAAACTATATATTGTTTTATGTTTTAATCTCTCAGAAGCTGGTTCAGGTTTTCCGAACCAATATTTTTTTGGTTAGTACTATTATTCGTACTATTTATTCTAACATTATGTTGGATTCTGCGGTTAATTCCGCGTCCTCGTTGATTTCCATATTGGTTAGAGTTATTGTATTTTCTCTGTCTATTGTAGTTATTATTTCGGTAGTATCCTCTACCTCTGAAATATCCATTTACGTAATTGTTTACACGATAATTATTTATATTTTGACGCTGTGTGAATAGAAATGTGTCTGGCCGGCCTGTAGCATCCGTGCAGCTTTCTACAAATTTTTGTACTGCATCGTTCAAATTATTAAATTGACCTGACTTCATGATTAATCTGACTTCAGGAAGTATACAATTTTTAACCAGACGGCCTAGTTGAGTATTATATAGCTATCTTTGGTGGTATCCCATCCGAAACGTAAACGCCTTGAATTGCTTTGGTCAATTGCTCAACCTCTTTGGTGTATTGGTTGGCAGTTTTGTCTTTCTGTTGGAGATTCATTAATTTAGCAGTTAAGACTGCAGCTGGTCCTCCCTTGATATTAGTTTTTAGCGTATTTATTATTGCTAATATTGAATTTTTCGATGTTATTATTTGTCCAGCTGTGTCTTTTAGTTTAGTTTTTATTTATGTGACTGCCAATCTTTCTTATCCTTTTAATTCATCGACCATTTTGACACCGTCAAGGAAACTTTGAAGATTGGATGCAGTTCCGTCATATTTGGCTACCACCGTAGACTAGCATAACCAAGAGTGACGTGACGTTACATATACGGCGAGAAGAACCTCTCCGATCCGTTTGGTAACAAACGAGGTTTCAGACAGGGTGAATTCTTGTCATATTACTACTTTAACATAATGTTGAAAACGATAATTCGAACAGTAGATTTAAACCGCATTGGCACAATATTCTACAAAAGTGTAATGCTGTTTGATTATGCCGATAATATTGATATCATTGGTTTGAACACCCTCGCCTTCAATGCGGCATTTTGCAATTTCGAAAAACAAGCAAAGCAAATGGATCTTGTGGTAAATAAGGACGAAACAATGTACCTTCTTTCAAAAACCAAATCCATTGACAGTCTTGGAACCAATATCACTGTTCACAATTATAAGTTCGAAGTTGTGAAAGACTTTGTTTATTTAGGAACCAGCTTGAACACCTAATACGGCAGTATTTCAATTCCATGAAGAATCACTCTTGCTAACAGATGTTACTTTAGATCAATTCAAAAATGAAGCCTTCACAATATAAGCTTCTCCTCACAATATAAGTTCATCGATGATCGTTTGCGTCCCTTTTTTCAGACAATTTAAAACTTAAAGGTGGCGAATGCGTCGATTTATTTACCATTACTGGAGATGAAGTCAATAATCTAATTTCTGTTGGCGTTGAAATTGAAGAATTTATTTCAAGTTGTAGGGATGGGGGAGCTAGCAACGACTGCGAAAACAAGAACATGCATGTGAAATTAAAAATTCATGAAGCATTATCTCTTCTTGGAAGCCAATATCCAAAGAATTTGCGTTTCTAATTTCTGGAGAATTTCCGAAAGAGTCGTCTATTAGCTCCATATAAAGCCTAAAACACAGACTGCGCTAATTTGTTTGGTATTGTCCATTACCGCTTTATATGCCTTTATTAATATCCGAATTTTGCTTTCTAGGCATTTTGCTGCATCTTCTTTATCCTGAAATAAAAGCAAAAAGTAGATATTGATAAGCTTCGCTGATTATACATTCTTTTGTTAAACTAACAAAAATGCTTTTGGTAAGCATATCTTTCCACGTAAATATATGTTATGTATATATATATTTACTATAAATCATTACAAAAAGTCGTCCCATTTTTAATTGCGTGCTCACTTCCTTGTTAAATAGCAACATAGAAATCTAATTGACTACTATTAAGTTACTCTTTTGGGGGTGTAATTTAGATCGCCTCCTCGTGGTGCACCCTGGGTAACGTCAAATGATCTATCTCCCTTCCCGTACACTGTCCCTTTCGTGGGCTCCAGTATCCGTAGGCATCGACCGTTTTCATACTCGGACTTCTCTATTGATCAATTTTTTTTGTTTTTGGTCGCCTTGGGCTGATGGCTACAGGTTTTTGGACCTGTGACAACCGTATGTGTCACCCCGGTGCTACAGACTTAGCTCCAGGCTAAGTCCGTAGCTGCCTCGGTCCCGTTAAAACCCTGGCAGGTCTCAAAGTACGTTCTGCACCAGTCACCATTAAGTTGGTCGTGCAAGTTCGGTTGTAATTTGGCTCCCAATTAGCACCGATCTGGTTCTGAGTACTTGTTTCTCATAAGGACTGGTACCAATCCTCGCATGGCCTCCCTGCACTTGCGTAGATAACCATGGGATCTTCGTTGGTGATTACACAGCGGCTTTGATTGGGACCCATCAGAATGAATAATAACAATATAAAAAATTAATCCTCCAACCCTTCGGGGGGACGCTCAAGCCTTGTTAGGCAAGCATCTCTTAATCCGTCTAGACCACTTCCTAAGACGGCAAAGTCAAGTATCTATGCCAAGTAGCAATGCTGCCACCTGTACCTGAATCCCTCGACGAGAGCGTACAAAACACGGAGGACAGCTCAACGAATTCTTGCTAGGCTAAACGCCGCCGACCCTTCTTCGCTAACAGAAAGCGACAAGGCAAAAATAATTTTGGCAAGGGAGAACGTCAACGTCCGTCGCTCCAATTTTACAACAACTACCTCTGCCTCTGCGCAAAAAAGATAAAGGTCGATTGAGCAGACTGGGCATCCAGTTCCATTCACATCTTCGAAGTGTCCCAAGTTGAAACCTTCAACACCCTCCAAACCCCTTAGGGAGATTAAGGATAGCCTGACTTGGGCCATAATTGTACTGGTAGCAGTGACGGCTTCATCTCTCCAGTAAACTGGAAGAAGGTCGATCGGGCTCTCCTGAAAGTCTACATGGAAGTCCTGGTCCTTTACCTTGGTGTATAAAAATAATTACTCATTCTAATCAACGCTCCGCGGATATCTACAAAGAAGCAATTGGCAAAATTGGGGAACTCAGAACGGTGCGCAGCTTAAAGCTGTTTCTATGGATAATATTCCACAGCGCCCCCGCTCCAAAGTTTGGCTTCCTTCGGAGCTCTCTTTGCCTGAAGAAATACTTTCACCAAGCGCGACTTCATAGAGGCCCTTGTCGTTCTTAACGAACAATCGCTCGCCACCCTTTAAGCTCGAAATCGGGTGATAAACTATGACTTCGGGTCGGTCATACTCAGAATCTACAAAAGCGACTCCCAAGTCGTCCGACAACAACCTTCTGGGGTTGTCTCATCAGATCCGGTCTCTGATGGCAGGGCCGTGGTAGCTGACACCAATATCACTGAAGACCGGGTTAGTGATAAAATCAGCATCCTTTCCTCCGACGACTGAGGCAGTATTTTCTCGTCATCTGAACCGGTTGGCGAACTTTTCACAGGTATGGCGCTGTCCCACGAATCCTCACTGATGTCGGACGAGGACAAGCTGAACAGCACCGTGGTCGAAAACACTTAGGTATGATAAAGGTTGTGCAAATTAACCTCCAACACTCTTAAAATACCTCGGCAGCAGTAATCTTCCGCCTAGCTGAAAAAGGAGAGAACATCCTTCTGATCCAAGAACCTTGGATTGTTAATAATCGTGTTTGCGGTCTGAATGCAAACGGATACCATATATTATTCGTAGAAGGTCAAGATAAACCCAGATCTTGTATTTTAGTAAAAAATAACATTAATGCCTTTTTAATCCCTAGACTTAGCAATAACGACAATACAGCCATCGAACATGGCCATCGAACACGAGGCAAAGACTCTTTGGATAGTCTCACCTTATATGGCACATGATCATGGTGCCACACCACCACAAGATTCTCTAAGGCTTCTGACATCAGAGGTGAACAACAAAAGGAGCCAAAATAGGTGTACAAGTCGGCTGTGACATATTTTCGAAAAGATTAAGTCTTAGTTTCTCGCTTCGACTACTAAACTACCAAAGACATAGTGGCTTTCAGGCAGAATTAATGGCTCTCCATTATGCTGTAAAACGGGTCCTTGGCAATCGTACCTCCGATGTTAATTATTCTATTTTCTCGAACAGCCAAGCTGCCATTAAATCACTGGTAAGCACTTCAGCCCCATCAATTATTACTCAAACTTGCTTCCCTCAACGACCTAACTAGGTGCGCTAAAGTTCAACTCATCTGGGATCCTGGTCATATGGATATTGCAAGTAACAGTAGGGAGGATGAGCTTGTCAAGACTCTTTTTCCGGATATTCACTCATTGTCTCATATTCTCATATTCACTCATATTCACAATCCTCTTTCAACAGCTAAACTGGCAATTAAACAAAAATATCTAACCATTGCCAAGCAACAATGGGCAAGTGAGCCCAGTTGTCAGATTTCAAGGTCGATTTGGTCTAACTTGAACAAAAAACGTACGCGTGAGGTGCTCCAACTAAAGAAGAATTTGCTTAGCACTACGGTATCGATGCTCACGGGTCACTGCTTAATAGAGAGGCATTCTATGAGACTGGGTCTTCCTTATAATGACCTTTGTCGCGGTTGTGGCTCTGAAGACAAGGAAGAAACTGTGTTCCATCTCACGTGTCAATACCCATCTTTAGCCAATAGCAGATCAAAATTCTAGGGGGCCCCTTTTCTGACCGATCTGACTAAGCTGTCATCGTACACTGTGAGGGACCTGGCCAGATTCATAGAACTGTCGCGTTGGTTTTCCTTCACCTAATGGGGGAGTCGATGCCATTTTGGGGCGTTGTCCGTATACTGATCACCTTGTCTATATACGAACATCGTCTTTTCTTGTAGTATCACAACGGGTCATTATTTGTGCTCAAGTAAGATTCTTGGTAAACAAGGCCGTCACTCCAACCTAACCTAACCTAAGTTTCCCTGTCACTGACGTTTCACTTACTTTTTGACACTGAAATAATAAGTAGAAAAAAAAACATAACTACGAATAGAAACAAATAATAACTACACGAAATGCGAATAATTAATTAAAAAATATGTTGAGAATTAACTGTAAAATTTTAGTCTTGGCAACCATCTGTGGCTAGTTTTCCACACAATGTTTATTTCTAACTACTAATGAATTATTTACAAACTTAATGCTAATTATTTACACGATAATATTTTCTTTTTTCGCATTTACAATATTTCTAAGCACATTGCTCTTACTGGTGCATCCCCTTATTTGTATACCGTAAGTCCATACAGGCTTTTAAATTTGATTGTAAATCAAAAGTTTATTTTGTGTCAATAACACTCAACGCCTACCGATTGTTTTTTCTTTTTCACATGCTCTTTCCAACGTAGTTTAGCGTTTAAAGCCATGCATAAATTTTTCGCTGTATTCGCATATGGTATTTCCAGTCCATTTATATTTAATTTGGAGTGGGAGACCCTTTTATTCGTAAAGTCAACATGTACCGATTTTGTATTGTTAAGCTTGAGTCGCCATTGTTTCGACCAGTGATAAACATTATTAATAGCTAGGTGAAGAGTTCTAGTTGATTCCATTTCATTAGAACCTATTGAAATTTGAGCTTACTTCAGCTACCTTCCAGAAGGAGGGTACGTATCTCAGTTTGGAGCATGTGTTGATAAGAAATGTCAGAACTTTGATGGCATTTTTTGGCAAATTCTTTAGAATCTCAGCTGTCAAGAGGTCAAATCCTGCAGCTTTTTTGGGTTTTAGAGACTTAATAATGTCTTTTATTTCGTGAATAGAAACTGGAGGTATGCTTATTTCGCTGTCTAGATTTATATTAGCCGAAATATTCTCTTCAGCATTTTCTTTTGTAAAAGCACTTCTAATATATTCCGAAAAGACTTCTGCTTTCTGCTGACTGTTCTTAGTCCAATTATTTTTAAGTTTTAATGGCGAAGAGTGTGTAACGACAACTTTTCGTCGCTCTGTTTGCCGGGGTAATACTCAGGGGTTGGTCCTGGGTCGTTACAATAAAATTTATAAATGTTGTTTTAATTTTCTTTTCTTTATTAATATATTTATTTTAAAACTAACAATCATCTTAATTATGCTATGATTCTATCCCATTACAGGATATTGACTTTAATATTGATATTGATATTGCTATTGATGTTGATGTTGATAGTAATTTCCTTTCTTCGATGCCAGCGTATTGTTCTTTGATGGTTTTGTGTATTTCAGCTGATTTCCTTTCTTCTATACCTGTTGTAAAGGGTTATCAATGTTAATGTATAGACGTGTACACGCCTATATAAGTTTAATGACAAAGGATCAACGTGTTCACACTTATCCACGGATTTGATAGCAAATTATAAACGTGTTCACGCTTACTATTTGCTAGAGAAAGGATTATAGAACGTGTTCACGCTATTCAAGGATTTGACAGTAAATTATAAACGTGTTCACGCTTACTATTTGCTAGAGAAAGGATTATAAACGTGTTCACGCTTATGCGAGGATTTGATAGCAAATTATAAACGTGTTCACGCTTATATATTTGCTGGGGAAGGGATAAAAGATATATATAAAAAAATACAAAAACATAATATATAAAGGTGCTTCTTTATACTTAGCTCCGGTAATGTTTCCCAATGCTTCTCTTCGCGAGTCGATCACTAACTAAAAACTTCTAAGCCAATACGTCTTCTTATATACTCAACAGCCGAAACTTTAACGTAGTGCAAAGCTTAGTTTACAGCTGGCTTGGATTTTTGACGTCGTTGCTGTTTGCGCTTTCGCCGTAGTTAATATGGGCGCGCATCAATATTTACAGAAAGCTCTTTGCACAAAAGCTTTTTTTGACGTTTCTTGTGTTGTGCATTTGTTTTGTTTTGAAACGTGCTTAGCTTAGTGTCGGTAGTGGCGGCTTTAAATATTTATATTTATTTATTAAAATAAATATTAAAAATATTAAAAGTACAAGTTTAAATAATAAATAAATAAGGTAGGTTCTATATTTATTTATTTGAATATATCTTGCATTCTTTTAAATTTTCAATGTAATCTCAGGTTTTATTCAAGTGGTGCAGATACGTGCATGCGAGAGTGAGTGAGTTTATGGTAAGTTATTTACTTTTAATATATTACATAAAAATTAACCAATTTTTATTTCAGGTATTAACTGCACACGAGTTATATGTAGGTTGGAAATTGGTAAAAATTTCCATCCTTACAAGTGTATCACTGGTCGTCTGAGGTTATATGTTGCCTTCCAGTGTGAATAGTATGAATTCTTTTCGCACGATTTACATGATAATGAAAAATTAGTTAAATAGAATGTGTTTTTGGCTCTTTGCAAACGGGGGTTGTTAAAACGTGGTGCGCCGTTAAAACAAACTTGTAATCAATTATGTAAAACACCGGCCTATTATTTCATTGACAATTTATTTACTATTTATATATTAGAGTATACAATCAATTTGTTATTATTTGTATTAAAATCAACGCGCAACGTGTTTCACATTGGGATGCTTTCGATCTGTTTCTACTTTGTACTGTCATTCATAGCAATTGTCATGCTGCATCGCAGCATGCCTGCATTCAACTCAGTGTTGCTTTTTTTGTTACATACCGCCCTCCCCTGAATCTTTGCAAGATTTACTAATCTGACAAGCGACTAGCTTGTTGGCTGGACGAGTTAGTAAACCATTTTTGGTCTGTACGCGGGCTGATTCTAAAAGTGGTTTGGCACCAATTATCCAGAATTTTTTGCGTACGGCGTTGACAATTGTATGATAGTGTTTTATTATTATTTCGGAGACGACATGACGCTTCGGCAATATAATAAGGCGTCGAGCGTCAAGAGGCAAATATATGGCTTTGTCCAGGCGACCACTGGCACGGTTAATTTCACGGTTTTTGGAAAGAGGTTGTTGAAGCTTGGGTAGACTCTTCTCCTCCGAAAAACAATCATCCTGTTCCAGTTGCATTATAAATTTTACGGCTTTAGTGATTTCACTATATAATAACGGTGGCAACGACTGCAAGTTATCACACTCTTCTATAAATAGTGGATCTCGTTTTCTACGAAATATTTGAACAGCTCTTAAGAACCAAGCAACCGAACGTTAAAGTCTGAAAAAGGAACTGAAACGAATGAACTTTATCAAGGTTTCACTGGCCTGATATTGTAGTAGTATCGGTGTCATAATCTCTGCTTCTGGCATGTCAATATGAAACGAAAATGTAGCAATGGGCCAGCTCTATTGTTCTTGGCTCTTTTAACCAAATGTTGTCATTGTTTATTTTAGGCACCTCTTTGGCTCTTGTTGCTGTGTCAGAAATGTTCATCTTAGTTGGCACCCATCTCCATTGGTCTTCTTTAGTTGAGGACAATATCTCAGCTATACGATGCCCACAAAATGGTTTGAATCGGCGATTTATTGAATTTACCAGACAAAAAACTGTTTTAGAATTAGTCCAAAATACTTATGTTTATTTCATATCTGTCCACCATCAGTGTTGATAATCGAGTAGCCAAGATTGCTGTCTGCAGTTCCAGCCTTGGCATGGATAGGAGTTTTTGAGGCGATGTGCGACTCTTACCACAGACAAAAACTACATCGACTGCATATTGATGTTTAATTCGCAGATACACGGCTGCAGCAAATGCAACTTGACTGGCATCAACAAATATATGGATTTGGACCTCTTTGGCAATGCTGAGATGCAGCGAGTAACCGGTAAAAAGAAATTGCCTATTATGGCAAATTCGTCCCACCACAGAAACCATTTTTGAGATAATATATGTGGTAACAAGTCGTCCCAATTTAATTTGGTTTTCCAGGTTTCTTACAATAATACTGCAAGCAACAAGTACAAAATTCGCTAAGATGCTTTTAACTTTAACTTCTTTAGCGTCAGCTAAGAAAAGAAATTGAATCATTTGTCACGTTCCAACACATTCCCTAGATTGTTAATTTCGGTTTTATATCATTCTGCGAATTTGTAATTATTTCTCATTTTAACTTCAATTCCCTGCAACCGTTCGACAGCCATGGCGTAGCTATCAGGCAATGTTGGTAAATTTTTTCTCCATAAGAGGCCAACCCTATAACGATCATTGATACGGCGTGTTGTATCAGACAAGCTTTTACATGCTCTCAAATCATCCGCTAACTTCAGAGACGGTGTTAGATTTTCAATTCCAAAATTTTCACAATTAAAGTATTCAGCAACAGTACGATCAAGACATTTAAATGATGGTTCTGCCCGGGCAAATAACATTTGCGAATGGACGGTGATACTCGATTATGTAAAACACCGGCCTATTATTTCATTGACAATTTATTTACTGTATATATATTAGTATACAATCAATTTGTTATTATTTGTATTAAAATCGACGGGCAAAGTGTTTCACATTTGTGTGCTTTCGATCCATTTCCTTTGTACTGTCATTCATATGAACTGTCATGCTGCTTCGCAGGTCGTCATTCAGCTCAGTGTTGCTTTTTCTGTTACAAACTGCTTGTCTAAAAAAGGTACAATGCTATGTTCTTCTTCTCTTCTTGATGCTGAAGTTGGTTGTCGTGCCAACTGGAATGTTTTGGGCACTAGACGGCGCTGGAGTCTGTGTGTGACAGATTTACCACAGTACTCCCCCTTAATAGTTAGACCGGTGGGCTGGCTTGGTGATTGCTAAGTAGGCATTGTTACTCTGACAGGTCTTTCAAGTCAAACGTTACTTTCATTTTTGGTCGATCTAGTTCCTCTTTCGTGGGTTTGCCACTTACGTCCTTTCTTGCGCAATGATGTTGGAATATACGGTCTGATGTATCATCAGATGTAGGCACGTCACAAAAAGCTGGCATGTTAGGCTGCAACGAAAGTTTCTACAACTGTAGCGCTGAATTTGAATTCAATAACTGCTTCACCTCTTCGTCTGTTTTTTGGTACTTGCTAATCGTATCCATATCTATGATTGTGGGCATGTTATTTGCATTCACTCAAGATAAACTATTTGCTACTACATTGTCATTGCCTCCTATGTGTGTTATACTGGTTGTAAACTCTCCTATGAAACTTAGCTGTCTCAACTGACGAGCTGAAATTTTATCCGATTTTTGCTGGAAAGCATATATTGGCGGTTTGTGATCCGTGCGAATGATAAAATGTCTGCCTTCTAATAAACGTTTAAAATTTTTGATAGCTAGATAAACGGCTAGTACTTCCCTGTCGTAAGTGCTGTAGTTTTTTTGTGCTGCCATAAGCTTCGATGAAAAAAATGCAACTCGGGCCTATTGCAAAAACACATTTTACTTTGCACTTTGCAAAACTTATGAGTGACTTTTTTGTAAAGTAAAATTGAAAAGCGTTGCACCAAAGAATTAAGATGATTTACTTTGCACTTTGCAAATAAAGATTTTATTCCAGAGTTTCTGTATAAAATGCAAAGCAAAGCGTTGCACCAAAAATTAGATCACTTTCATTTTGATATTGATTTTTGAAAGCATTTCGTTTCTGTTTGTATATTTTTTTTTTTTGTTTGATATTTTGATGGTATGAGTACATGATTTATGCATAGTACGTATTAATGAGTTTAAAAAAACGTAAGAAAGCGTCATCGGAACTGTACGAGGAAGCAAAGGCATATTTAAATTTGAAAATAAAATATAAAAAAATTAAATATATTAAATTAAATATTTTATGTAATAAAAGTGAATGTATACGAAATTTATGGATTTAATTTTTATATTTTATTTTACTTAATTTTATATTTTCTAATTTTTTAAATTTTAGTATTGGTACAATATAAATATATATTGTATATATATAAATATTAGTATAGAGATGAGTATAAAGCGTAATATATAAGTATAAAATCGAACTTATTTTAATTTAATATTTATAAGTAATAATTTATAATTTATTTAATAATTTTAATTTAATAATTTATTATAAGCTTAATAATTTATTATGATATAGTTAATTTAAAATATTGCATTTAAATTAGATAAAAAACTATTTAATTAATGTAAATAAATTAATAAAATAAAATTTTCAACTTATAAAAATTCCGGTAAGATATCCCTTCAATTATTGCCAAATGATAAACAGCAACTAAATTTATTTAAAAACAACAATGATATTTGCCTATTTCTATTTTTTTTCTTTCTTTTGAGCATCAATATTAATGTTTTAAAACTATTTTTATTAATATATTAACGATTTCTTTCATTTTACGCATTTTGTCCTTTATTAATATACATAAGAAACTTATTTTTTGTGTAAAGCAATCATTTACATTTGCAATTTTTTTGTAAAATTTTGCAGTTTACTTTTGCAAAGCGCAAAGTAAAAATATTGGTGCAACAGAAAATGCATAAAAACCGGTTTTTTGTCAAATATTTCAGTTTCTTTTTCATACTTTACTTTTCATTGAAAAGTACATTGGTGCAACGCTTTGCCTTTTTGAGTGTTCTCAAAACTTTGCATAACTCAATTCTCAAATTAATGCTATATGTTCTCAATGAGAGAAAAATGCTCAAAAAGTGATAATAGTTTGTAAAGTGAAAAGTGTTGGTGCAATAGGGCCCTGGACGCCAAACATCGCTTTCTTGTTGTTCTAGTACTGCACCGACTGATGTTAATCGAATTGTACTTGACGGTAAAAGAAATGTTAATTAAGATAGCGCAGTTACGCTTTTCTTACAGCTTTCGAATGCCGTCTCTAACATAGGGTTCCATGTTATTGGTGTTATGTCATTCTTTGGTGAGTTTCTTAGTAGTTCATTTAACGGAGCTTGCAACTAGCTGCTTGCGGAGTGCACTTGCGGTAATAATTAAGTATTCCTAAAATACGGCGAATTTCTTTAATTGTTTTTGGTTTCGCATATTTCTCGATTGCTGTCACTCGTTCTGTAGGTGGGCTGATTCCTTCGGCTGATATGTCGTACCCTAAAAAGTTTATCTGCGGAACTCCAAACTCGCATTTGGCAGTGTTTATTATAAGTTTGGATTCCTTTAGAGATTTTAGTACTGGCTCTATATGTTTCGTATGTTGTTGCTCGGTTTCTGAGAATATTAACCTTTATGTGCTCGGGATATTTTTCTTACGTTGACGGTCGGAAGTCTACATTTGTAGCAAGCTTACATGTTATATGGAAATCTATGGCAATATAAAAAAACACTTTAATCTGTCTAGATTATTTTACTTTTGCACACAATTGTAAATTGTGTAAATTTATTAAGAATAAATAAATTTATTACATGTAAATATGTAATTTATTAAGAAAATTATTATTAAAATTTTTGGTGAAAAGTTTAAGTGACTTTTGAGGACCAACATTCAACCAAAGCATATGTGACTGCAAATGCGTCACACACTGGTTTTTTGCACCAACTGCAAATCTTTTGCGTTGTTTTTCTCGTTTCAATGTTACTCCCTTTCACATTAGATGCCTTATTTGCATTTGAGTTCTTTCCAGTATAAACCTCACTGTTGAGAGGACAAAACGACTTCACATCACGAGCGAACCAAACTTTTAGATGGAATATAATGGGTAAATTTGGTCTATCACCATATGTAAATAGTTGCTTATCTGCTATTACTTCTCCGGAAGATTGATACTATATTTGGAGATTGCTATTCATCTGAGCCCACAATTCAGAAATGAGAGCAGCCTCGCCAATAACAAGTCAAGTAGCTCTAGTACACTGACTGTCAAACCGAATAAAACGTAAAATTTCTTTAAAATGGGTTTCTACATTGTTACACGGTAATTACAAACTGCTTCCTTACTCCACAACACATTCGTATCCTCGTCGTTTGATTTGAGTACACCAGTTAGCTATAGAAGCTCAATTAACAATTTTAATTCCACGCCGGTTACAGTATTCCACATTCTCTCCTTTGCGTAAGGGTTTCTTTCATTCCTCATTCGAAAAGTTTTCCCGGCTTTTTCGTTTGTTCGTCTCAAAATTTATTTAAGCATCGAATACGGTGTACTAAATTAGACCCTTAGTCGCTCGAATTGAAGCAACAGTAGTGTCATGAAACACATTGTGAGCAGTAGTGCGATCTACTTGATTAGGTACAGTTTTGAACCAGACAATATTATCTCCTGCCACGAATGTCTCAAGACGCTGCACAACCACCGATATCTCCTTTGCATTCATCACATAATCAAAACTTATTTCGAATAATACACCTTATTCTTGCTCATCGTTCTGAATCACCTTCTTCGTCAATTATCATTTCATTTTCAGCATCAGATTCTTCAGAATGGAAACCAATCGCAACACTTAAAGCACCAACAGAAACATTGCTTGAGCTGGAACTTGTATGATGGTCAAGTGGTACATGATCATCAAACGATTTACCGCCAAAAACTATTGCTCCTCTTCCTCCTCATCAATCTCGCTCAGTAATTTGTCAATAAGTTGTCTCCATTATTCTTTCGTAAGCCATTTTCAAAAAAATGAAAACCTGCAAACACACTTACTGTTTAACAACTCGTTGTGGCCGAGTTGAAGCACGTTCAGTCATATTTTCCAATATTCTCATATTATTTTTCTGCTCTATGTTTTAAATTAAACTATTTCATTACCAAATAAGCGCAGCGGATTGAAAGCATTATATTGTAATCAGATTGAGCATAAGCAGAAAACTGATTACAGAATCATGAATTGCGCTTCCTACTCCTACTACTCCTCCTACTATTGCGATATAAACCATAAAATCATGCATATAAGCACAAATATGCATTGTAAGCATGTAGATATAAACAGAGAATAAAATAAATTACAAAGAAACATATTTCTGCACATTGGAACTAAAAAATATTGAGTAGGTAATATGACTTTCCATACAAATTATATGGTGACTAGAAATGTAAACTACTGGATTGAAGATGGTCGTTTTGAAAAGTTGGGTCTAGGGCTTTAATAAATTATTTTCTTGATGCTGTTAACATGAAAATTAGCTTAAAATTCATTTTTAGGAAACTACTAAGAATCTCGCACCCAGTCCTTATGGAAAATTCGTTTTTGTAAAACTTTTTCACACAAAATGCTACAAATGTAGACTACAGAGCATATAAAGGTTAAGATGTCATCGAGGTAACAGAAGACAAATGACATTGATTTGAACAACGAGTCCATATGTCGTTGGAAAGTTTGCGTGGCATTTTTTAACCTGAAAGGCATTGCTATGAATTCGAACAACCCAATGGGCGTGGTAACAGCGGTTTTGCATATGTCTTCATCTAACATTGGTATGTTGTAGTATCCTCTGTGGATGTCGATTTTTGAGAACATTTTGCTGGCATATAGCTTGTCCGTCACTTGATCTAAGTATGGTATCAGATACATGTCTGATTTCGTCTGAGCATTCAGCCTGCGGCACCTCTCCATGTGCCTGTGTTCTTTTTGACTACGTGGATTGGACTAAAGAGGTGTCAGGGAGGCTGTAGGTGTTTGCTCTACCCACATCGAC
>NC_051846.1:99471242-99510040 GCF_002237135.1 Teleopsis dalmanni
AATAGCATAAAAACAAAATTACCTGTTTGCTATTGGTATGAATTGTAGTGTTAAAACACATTACAAGTTTATTTATGTCTCAAATCTGATTTTTTTCCATTCTATGAAGCTTTATTTTTAAATGTTGTCCATGCGCAATGTTTCTGAAACAATATCGTAAACACCAATTTTAACATTTCAATCCGGTGTAAATAGCATTCATGCGTTTCCTCAAACCAGGAAGCATTATTAGTGGTTTTAGTGACTTCTATACATTTTTTCAATATAATTTTTCTTGCTTTTCTAATATTTTTATTTTCTTTAAAATACTTTTCAAACACTTTTATATGAATCTTAAAAATATTTTTTAAAATAATCACAAAGTCACCAAAAATTCAAACTATTAAGAAGTAGTTCCTTTTGAGGTAAAATATATGCACAAATGTGCAATAAAAACATACATATTTATGTACTGCAGACTTAATGTCTCCAATATCACATTTGTACATACATAATGGTTTTTGTAGTGCATCATTTTTTGCAATAAAAAAAATAATATGTTCTATTACACTTTACTCCTATGATATGGGCCTTTCCAGTACAAGAAAATAAAGCAACAAAATATATGAAAAAATTGTTTCAGGGATTTCTTTACCATTCACTTCGCTACTAATCAATGTATATTAATAAAATAGACAAATAAAAACAAGAAAGTCAAAAGAAACAGGCGTATAAAAACAATTGTGTGTTGCAATGAGTTTGAACTGGACATCATACCAGTTGTGACTCGATCGAACATTGTTGCATGAGGTTGGGTGGATTTATTATAAATCCACCAGCAAAATAAAGTGGGTATTTCGTTTGTATGAGCGTGGCACTTCTTTGTACTATAGATTCTTTGCTTTAAGTATAGCTGGGCATTATTACACCAACACTTTTCACTTTGCACTTTGAAAAACTTATGAGTGACTTTTTTTGTAAAGTAAAACTGAAAAGCGTTGTACCAAAGAATTAAGATGATTTACTTTGCACTTTGCAAATAAAGATTTTATTCCAGAGTTTCTGTATAAAATGCAAAGCAAAGCGTTGCACCAAAAATTAGATCACTTTCATTTTGATATTGATTTTTGAAAGCATTTCGTTTCTGTTTGTATATTTTTTTTTTTTTGTTTGATATTTTGATGGTATGAGTACATGATTTATGCATAGTACGTATTAATGAGTTTAAAAAAACGTAAGAAAGCGTCATCGGAACTGTACGAGGAAGCAAAGGCATATTTAAATTTGAAAATAAAATATAAAAAAATTAAGTATATTAAATTAAATATTTTATGTAATAAAAGTGAATGTATACGAAATTTATGGATTTAATTTTTATATTTTATTTTACTTAATTTTATATTTTTTAATTTTTTTAATTTTAGGATTGGTACAATATAAATATATATTGTATAAATAAAAGTATTAGTATAAATATAAGTATATAGCGTAATATATAAGCATAAAATCGAATTTATTTTAATTTTAAGCTTATAAAGCTTATAGTTTAATAATTTATTATAGTACAGTCAATTTAAAATTATTAAAATATTGGTTTTAAATTCAAGAAATAAATATTTAATTAATGTTAATAAATTAATAAAATAAAATTGTAAACTTGTAAAAATTCCGGTGAGATATCCCTTCAATTATTGTCAAATGATAAACAGCAACTAAATTTATTTTAAAAACAGCAATAATATTTGCCTTAAACTAATTGGTGCAACGCTTTGCATTTTCTGAGTACTTTTTTAAAAATTTAGCATAACTCAATTTCAAAATTAAAGGTTTATATTATCAATGGGAGAAAAATGCATAAAAACTGATAATAGCTTGCAAAATGCAAAGTGAAAAGCAGTTCTTTTAATAATACTCGTATGTGCGTTCATCAATTTTTGCATAAAGTTCTTTGCACAAAAGGTCTTTTTGACATTTCTTGTGTTGTGCATTTGTTTTGATTAGAAAAGTATTTACGTTAGTGTCGGTAGTTTCAGCATTTAATATTTATATTTATTTATTAAAATAAAATTAATATTAACAAAAAATATAAATATAAGTAATAAATTAATAAAGTACGATTATTATTTTATTATTTAAATATATTTTATATTTTTTGTGAAAATATTTTGTACATCAAAATCATCAGCTTGATTCATGTGGTGTAGTTGTGTGAATGCTGGCGTGGGTTTTTGTTAAGTTGTGTACATTTAATATATTAAATAAAAATTAATCAATTTTTATTTCAGATAACCACTTCACACTGGTTACATGTAGGTTGGAAATTGGGAAAAATTTTAATCCTTAAAAGATTTCCTTCTATTTCTATTATATAAGTATGGTTTTTAATATATTAGTTTTAATATTTATATATTTAAGCTTTACTTACTTAAGTTTTTTAATTACTTAAATTTTACTTTTGGTCTCCAATAGTTTTACTTTGTCTTCGTTCCTCTACAGAATTTTCGCGCATTTTCAATAATCTTTATTAAGGTTAAATCGTATGTATGCCATTGCACTGGTTCGCTAATGACGTTAATAGAACGCATATTACTGAACACCTTCCATCTTAATATCGCAGATAGTTCAGCACCGATACCGCATCAACAAAAAGAGCTAAAACAAGTACGAAAATTATGGATGCCACAGAGGTTTAGGATAAAATTGTTATACATTTAACATTTATATTAGAGAGCTGAATTATATAAGAAAGAGTTTGAGTCGCCGTCTTCTATATTGAACTGGGCGTAAGTAATTCATATAATCTTCCTGAATAAATAAAAACCAATTAATCACCAAGAAATGATTTTTAAAATTCTTCAAGCTTTAACAGCTTTAACCTACCTGTAGAAAACATAATTTAGATTGCTTAATATTTTTGGAAATACTGTAACAAAAAAGCTGATGTAAAATGTTATATGTGGCGAAGTTGTTTCGGAAGGATACTGAACTCAATTGGATGTATATCATCTGGTAATCCCGCGAAGTGGGTATCTAGCGACTCTCTAGTATTATTAGAATAAGTCCCATTCGAGTTTTTAGCAACTCTGAGAGAAATGAATTTTAGATAAGATTTTGCGTTGTCTAGAGGTTTCAGAGTCTCTGCTAATCTCCTAATAATATGATTGCCAACTAGTCCTTTTAGACTTATGTAATTCTTTCTTATATTTCTGCAGAGAGATCCTATATTCGGATCAGTCACTCTCATTTCTATTTAGCTTTGTCCTATTGAAAGGTGTACTGCATTCTTTTCTCAAGCTATTATTTCACCAAGGTGGATCACACTTCTTAGGGCCCTGTAATGCAGAGTGTCTCGGACACGGCAAATTAAGCTTTTTCGGGCCATGCCGAAAATGCTTGTTATGCAGAGTGGTACATCAGTATTGCCAATTTTGTATTTTTACTAGCTCTTGATTGTGCCTAAATTTAAAAGGAAATTTAGATATGTTCACTTTCAATTTGCCACCAAAAATATCTAGTAAGAAAAAACTCATAGAGGCTGTAATAATGTTAATTTATTATTATATTATCTTATAATAATTGTTAATAGTACTTAATAATACTTACGCCTTTCTTTAAATTCGGAAAGTGTAATTATATTAAAAGCGATTTATAAATAAAGGCTGTGTTGCTTACCGCCATTTTTTCTCCAAAAATTGTAGAAAAATTTTTTTACTACAATTGTGGAATTGTAGTAATTTGCTCCTAAAAGCCGTAAATGTTAAAATTTATTACTAAACAACACTGTTTTGCCTTAGTGCCGGGGCACAAATACGCCGGCTCTCATGCCGGAGTTTGAACGGCCATATTGTATTTTTTCTCATTCTCAAATTTAAAATTTGCATTGAAAACAACAACAATTCTACTCATGCCGTGCTCAAGACACTCTGCATAACATGGCCCTTACTAGGGCGAGTAGAAGGACAAGCAAGGTTAAAAGCTTTGTTAAATATTAAGGTAAGATCTCGTGCTTTTTCGTCCAGATCTTGTATTCTCTAGAGAGTAAAAAGGGGTGTTTGTCATCAGCTCATTTGTAGATGATTTGTACTTTGTCCAGTTTGTATTTCTGACATTTCTAAAAGCTTTTAAACAACAGATACCTGAATCATTCAAGGCCAGAAAAAATTCTTAAATCATATGGTCTAAAGAAGACCATAGACATGCTTTTTTAGACATGCTTTTTTAGACATGTCGAAGAACAGTGTATCAGAAGCTTAAAGACGGATAGTACTCCTGGAATCAAAGTACAAGAGAAGCTGGAATAGGGTCCGTTAGGTGAGAAGGACAACAGTAAGTAAGTAACTAATATATACTAATAATTTGCTTAAAAATAGTCTCAACTTATAATGTACATAATAATACTTTCTGTGTTATAAACGCTGAATTTAGTTTTTATAATTCTGACCGATGGCCAGAGAAAATCAAGAAAGTTAAACGATCATAAATTAGAAGTCTAGATTTTGTTCAAAGCTGCTCTACTTCACTGGCTTATATTGATGATTCGATAATATATCCTTACAAAAGAAAAGGCCTTATGGCGTCGAATTAATTATTGTTTTATATACAAAATATATTTTGATACCAATGATGTCAGCCTAGAAATCAGACGAAGAATCACTATTGCTAAAACCAGGGCTGCTATATATATTTCTGGCATAATAATAAAAATGCGAATATTTATCGTCAAAAATTGTTTTATTGTTTTTCAAAGTATTCTTCAACCTGATTTATACACTTTTGCATGCGCTCAAACCAAATGTTGAAGCACTTTTTCCACTCCGATTGAGACACCTCCAAAACAAGGTTTTTGAACGCTTCAACAGCACCTTCTGGCGACGAAAATCGTTGACCACGCATTTTTTTTTGATGTGCGGGAATAAAAAGAAGTCATTGGGTACCGAGTCAGGGTTGTACGGCGAATGATCCATCAATTCGACGTTTTCGCCGGCAAAATAGGCACTGGTATGAGCCGATGTGTAAGAGCTCGCGTTGTCATAGTGTGACGACTTTTACCATCTCGTCACAAAAAAATCGTCATGCACTATGCATAATTATTATAATTGTTACGAATTTCATCAGAGTAGCAATGAAATGTTTAAATATTATTTAAACATTACGTCAATTGATATTTTTATAAAAAGTTAGTTTGGAAATTTGTTTGGTGTGAAGCTGTGTTTTTATTAAATTGACCCCTAATAAATACTAGTTCTTTGTAATACAACAAATATAATAAGTATAGTTTCTCCAATTTTAAAAGTTGGTTTCATTTTTACAAAATCCTTAGATTCGAATAATCACGCAGGCGATTACGTAACATTTGGTGTCAGAAGTGGGATTTAGTAAAATGATGAAATTGGAAAAATTGACTGTGGTTCAACTGAAAGAGCAGTTGGAGAAAGTGGGACTTGGCACAGGTGGTGCAGAAGCAGAACTGCAGTTGAGACTTCGTGAGGCGTTGGAGGCTAATGACATATATGTAGAAGAACACGAGTTCCTCGATGAAAAACCTGACACGAATAGTGAAATGATGGCAATCATGAACTTAATGATGCAGAAGCTTGAGAAAAATTCTGAAGAACAGGCGCACAGTTTACGTAAGTTGGAAGAAAAGCTGGAACAACAATTTAGTGAAATCACGCAGACATTAGGACAAAATTTTGTCGAATTAAAGATGGAGTTACAACAAGTCCAAAAAAGGTGCTCGAGAAGAAAGGATCCGATTGATCAGAATGTCCAGGTCTCAAAAGGTGAGACGGTTCAATTGGAAAGCCATGCTGAGAGTAGGCAGGTAAGCAGGTCATCTTCAGTCATTCGTGAAACTGGAAGCGTTAAACTACAGGCACCGACGTTTGATGGGAGCGAGACTTTTGAAGTGTTCAAACTCAAATTTGAAATAGCGGCTGCAACAAATAATTGGAATATTGGTGAGAAAACGGAATCACTAATTGTGGCACTAAAAGGTAGTGCGGCAGAAGTTTCAAAACAAATTCCACCCGAAGAACATAAAAGCTACCAAGCTGTAATGGATACATTGGAGCGCAAGTACGGTAATGTTTCTATGGCTCCATTACACAGGGTAATACTGGAAGCAAGAGCCCCACCTGTTGACGAGACTCCTAGAGAGTACTCTGCCGACATTGAACGGTTGTGTAACTTGGTTTACATTGGTAGCTCTGGTGATATTATGGTGAAGAGTAAAGTCGACACTTTAATAGACGGTATACGTGATCCGGAAACTAAGCGTCAGGTCGTAATGTTCTCAAAGGAGACATACTCTGAAACGGTTAGCGGCGCTTTGACGTACGAAGCTGCCGGTATAATGTGTTCCTTTACAGCAAAAGTACGGAAAATGAAAACTGGAGTGAAGGCAGGAAGAAAGACAAGAAGGAAGACATAAGGAAAGACAGAGGGGAAGGCAGGAAGAAAGAAAAGAAAGAAGACAAGAAAGAAGGTAAAAAGAAAAAGAGGAAATAGAAGTATAGGATAAGCAACTTGTTAATAAATATAGGATTTATAGAATTTCTGCAATTAGTAAGTAAGCAAATATTAAAAATCTTGAATGAGAACGGTGTGTGTTTGCAATTTGTGTCTGATGAAGATGTTGTGATGTTTGTTTGGAGCCCCCTGTTCTTGATGGAACGAAGATCTGTGATGCGGTTTATCGAATTCAACAGTCGGGACATCATAGAGTTCGAATGAAAGTGGTGCATCTGGACCGGCTGGCACCTTACTGCAACGATGTGGTGATTCGTAATTACGTGTTCAAGAATACTCTGCTTGATATTGAACGTTTGTGTAATTTGGCATACTTTGGTAACTCTAGTGATTTTATGGAGAAGAGTAAAATTGACAGTTTCATAGACGGAATACGTGATCCGGAAACCAAGTGACAGGTCGTAATGTTCCCGAAGAAGACTTACTCTGAAACAGTCAACTGCGCATTGACGTACGAAGCTGCCGGTATTATGTGTCGTCCTACAGCAAAATAACGGAAAATAGAAACTGATGCGGATGACCTGATAGAAATAATTCGTCAGATGAAAGTTGCCTTAGTTAGAAATGGCAACAAGTTTAATGGAAGATGTTTTGTCTGCGACAGACTTGGACATATGGCGCGAGACTGTCGTCAACATCGGAAACGGTCACGATCAAGCTCTCCGTCGGAAAAGAAACATCACGATAGTAATTCTAGCGGGACTAATAAGCCATCGTTAAACTAACGAGAGTCAGTTCGAAGGGGCATGAACTGACTTCAGTAAATGATTGCTCCATCATCCTCGTCTCACAGTTAAAGCGGGTACCCAACAGCCTAACCATCGATGGAAAAATTAACAATATGCCGTTTATTTTGACTTTGGACACTGGTGCTTAACATTCGATAATAAAAGGAGGCCTAGAAGAATTGTACATCATTGGCTGGTCTAAAACTTCGAACTGCAATGGGTGAAGAGGCGCCAATACTAGGAAAGGTCATGAAACGAATCACTTTAGGTGGCTATGAATTTCAACATGAATTCATGGTCGCCGATATCACCGATGACGTGATTACTGGTATAGATTTTATGATCACGCATGGAATTACACTGGACTTAAGTAGAAAAATGTTACGATACATGGATATCGAATGTCAACTAAATACTGGATATCAGCGCAGTAACAGTGTAAGACAGATCCGGTTGTGTCAAAATCAGAAAATACCAGAGAATTCAGAGGCGATCGTATGGGCAAAAATAAATGGAGGGGAAAGGACAAGTAAGTTGTGGGTCGTTGAAGCCGTAAGAAAAATCCGAATGAATGACATCTTACTGGGGAAAACATTAGTAGAGCCAAAAGTAGATGGTAGCATACCTGTCTGATTCTTGAATTTATCTGGTACATCAAAGTTTATAAAAAAAGGGGGCAATAATTGGTGAATTTCAAGAGGTTTCAGCTGTGGTTAATTGTAGTGAAAATTCCGAAGTAATGAAAAAAGAAACCATTGCAAAAAAGGAGGATGCAATAGCGCAAGTGCTAAGTTGGACTAAGGAACTCAATGCACGTCAGAAAAGAAAGGCGATGCAGGTCATACGGAAGAAGTGGTCAATTTTTGCGCTCAAGGGAAGAACTTCTATTGTAAAACACGAAATTGACACTGGTGATTCTAAACCAATTCGTCAGGCGCCTCGAAGAGTTCCACTGGCAAAAAGAGATGAGGTAACCAGTCTAGTTGCGGGTATGCAAAATGAAGGTGTTATTGAGTCATCGGCAAGTCCATGGAGTTCGCCGGTAGTACTTGTAAAGAAGAAAGATGGAAGTACACGGTTCTGCGTAGATTATCGTAAGCTGAGTGATGTTACAAAGAAAGACAGCTATCCACTACCAAGAATCGACGATACTCTCGACACTTTATCTGGCGCACAATGGTTCTCAACTCTTGATCTACGAAGCGGCTATTGGCAGGTAGAACTTAAAGAAGAAGACAAAGAGAAGACTGCATTTAGTATCGGTGATGGTTTGTGGCAATTCACGGTTATGCCGTTTGGACTCTACAATGCTCCGGCTACTTTTGAACGTCTCATGGAGCGCGTCTTAAAAGGACTAACCTGGAAATCTTGTTTGTCTCCCTTGACGATATAATTGTAATGGGTAAAGACTTCGACGATCACCTAGAAAAGTTGAAAGAAGTATTCGAGCGAATACAAGCTGCTGGTTTGAAGCTGAATTCAAAGAAGTGCTCACTTTTCAAACGTGAAGTCAAATATCTTGGTCACAAAGTAACCACAGAAGGCGTACATACTGATGATGAGAAAATTGCAGCAGTGAAGGAGTTGCCGCAACCAACAAATTTGCATATTTTAAACTTGGCTTTTCAACTGAGCCATCTCATCTTTTAAGATCATACGTAATCGCCTGCGTGTTTATTCGTATCTCAGGATTTTGTAAAAAATGAAACGAACTTTAGAAAATTGGAGAAACTTTACTTATTATATTAGTTGTATTGAAAAGAACTAGTATTTACTAGGAGCCAATTTAGCTTCACTCAAAACAAATTCCAACACTAACTTCTTCCTTAAAAAATATCCATTGACATAATGTTTAAATAATATTTAATAATATTTAAATATTTCATTGCTACTCTGATGAAATTCGTAAAGGACGATACCAATAAAATGATGAGGTGCCTGCAGGTTAATCTTCAACACGCCAAAGCTGCTACGGCTGTGTTGACACAGCGACTTCTATCTGAAAAGATTGACCTAGCCTTTATCCAGGAGCCATATGTATATGAGAACCAGATAAAGGGAATAAAAGGTAAGCTACTGTACGATCATACTAGCCATGGTCGACCTCGTGCTTGTATTGTGGTAAGAGATGACATTAATGCTTTCATTATTCCACAGCACACCAACAAGGA
Source organism: Teleopsis dalmanni (assembly GCF_002237135.1). Taxonomy (NCBI): domain Eukaryota; kingdom Metazoa; phylum Arthropoda; class Insecta; order Diptera; family Diopsidae; genus Teleopsis; species Teleopsis dalmanni. The sequence goes on from NC_051846.1 coordinate 99,480,652, forward strand.
CCAGGTAGCAGCAATAATTTCTGTGGACACCCCAGTAAGTAAGACAGAGCTCATTGTCTGCTCATCTTACCTACCTGGAGACTCCCAAGACCTGGACTTCCTATCACTGAAAGGACTAGTAGACTACAGTGTTAAAAGCAAGAGGCAACTCATCGTTGGAAGTGACGCTAATGCACACCACACGATCTGGGGCAGCACCGACATCAATAAAAGAGGTGAGTGTCTATTTGAATTTATAACTGGTAACAACCTATAAATTTTGAATACGGGCAATAAGCCCACTTTTATAAACAGAATCAGGGAAGAGGTATTAGACATCACCCTAGCAACACAATTTATAAAACATTTTATCAAAAACTGGAATGTTTCAGCAGAAACATCCATGTCTGATCATCGTCAGATTAGATTTGATATTGATCTAAATATGAAGGTAAGGGAATCGTATAGGGTGCCTAGGGCCACAGAATGGGATCTTTATACTGACGAACTCAAGGCCAATCTAGGCAGTAATAAACATACGATAAAAAATATTCATGATTTAGAAATAGCTGATGCTGCCTTAAGCACAACTATTATAAATGCCTACCATGGGGCCTGTCCGGTGAAAAATAAGACCGGCAACAGAAGTGCACCATGGTGGAATAAAAAGTTAGCCAAGCTAAGAGTCGAATCCCGGAGACTCTTCAACAAGGCAAAAACCAACGGTGAATGGGACAATTATAAAAATGCCCTCACCGGCTACAATAAAGAAATTAGAAGGGCAAAAAGAGAATCATGGAGAGGCTTTTGCTCAGAGATTCAAAACTTAAGCAATAGCGCAAAAATCCACAGGTTTATCTCGAAAAGCCACACTAATCCCATTGGGCTTCTAAAACGACCTGATGGTCTTTATACCAATGACTGCAAAGAGTCACTTATACTTCTAACAGAAGTACACTTTCCGGGATCTACAATTTACGACCAATCAATCTCCCAGCTTAGTTCCCTGGTGACCAAAAGGCCCAGAAACAATGACTGGAAGATTGCTCGTAAAATCTTCACTGAAGATAAAATTAAATGGGCGATCAACTCATTTTCTCCTTTCAAAGCACCTGGAGCAGACGGAATATTTCCAGCACTCCTACAAAAGGGACTAACTGACCTTATGCCCTACCTCATTAATATCTTTAGAGCTGGGCTGGCGATGGGAATCATTCCCACTAATTGGAAGGAAGCAATTGTCAAATACATACCTAAAGGAGGAGGTAAACCTAGCGAACTTCCTAAATCCCATAGGCCTATAAGTTTGTCTACATTTCTTTTAAAAACTATGGAGAAGATAGTGGAAAGGCATATAAGGGAAGAGTATTTATCTATAAATCCACTCCACGCCAACCAATACGCCTACCAACAAAATAAATCCACCACACATGCATTACTCAGTCTTACTAATAAAATACAGGAGTCTGTAGATTGCAAAGAATATGCGGTGGGATGCTTTCTGGATATTGAGGGAGCGTTTGATAATACTGATCACTCACATATCGAAAGATGCCTCCATGACAGAGGAGTAGATGATACGACACGCACATGGATAAGCAATGTACTAAGAAATAGAATGGTTAAATCCACTCTCGGCAATGCCGAAATAAAAGCACATACTGTAAAAGGATGCCCACAAGGGGGTGTATTATCCCCACTCCTGTGGTCAATTGCAGTAGACGAGCTCTTGCATCGACTCAGTGCCAAACATTTCGAGGCACAAGGCTATGCTGACGATATAGTCATACTTGTCAGGGGTAAATATGAAGACATGATCTCATATCGACTTCAACAAGCCCTGAACATCGTTAGTAGATGGTGCAGTGAAGTAGGATTAAATGTAAATCCTAAGAAAACAAGTCTGGTAGTCTTCACAAAGAAAAGGAAGAGAGTACTTTCCAATTACCCATTCCTAAATGGAGAAGAGCTATCATCCGTTACCCAAGTAAAATACCTGGGAATGATTCTAGATGAGAAGTTGACGTGGAATTCTCATATAGACAATGTCATACGAAGAGCCAGAGAGGCATTATGGACCAGCAGAAACCTCATTGGTAAGCACTGGGGCCTTAATCCAAAACTCAGCCTTTGGATGTACACATCTATTGCCAGACCAATTGTAACTTATGGGTCAGCTATCTGGTACAAAAAAGCACAACAGAAGACTGTAATAGATAAACTTCGCAAGCTGCAGAGATTAGCCTGCATAATGACAAGTGGAGCGATGAGAACTACCCCGACAGCAGCCCTAGAGGTTGCATTGGGGCTCCCCCCACTTCACCTACTAGTCAAAAAGGAAGCAATGACTTTTATGGCCAAACTACAGTTGACTAGCAATCAATCAACAAGACTACTCGATAACTCCCTGTTAGGTAGGGAAATGCAAAGAGAGGAAGGACTAAATATCACCATATCTGACATTTGCTTACCTAAATTCAACTTTCACCAAAAGTTCCTAATACTAATACCAGACAGAAATGAATGGGAACGGAACATACCTCCATTCGCTGGAGACTACCATCTGTGGTACACGGATGGCTCCAAAACGATGGAAGGAGTGGGGGCGGGAGTATATGGAGTAAGACCTAAAGAGGAAATATTTGCGAGTATGAGTAAAGAAAACTCAGTTTTTCAGGCTGAAGTACACGCAATTGAATTATGTCTCAGGGTATATAAAGGTAAACCCGTCACGGGAAAAAACATATACATCTTTTCTGACAGTAAATCGGCACTCCTGGCACTACGCTCACCTCGAGTAACCTCAAAAATAGTGTGGGAATGCCTTCTACTTCTCAAAGACCTTGCTGAAAAGAACAGAGTCCACTTAATATGGATTCCAGGGCACAGCGGTTTTGAGGGAAACGAAAAAGCAGATGAACTAGCGAGAAAAGGGGCGGCCTCATACTATATTGGGCCACAACCATTCTGCGGTCCTTCGTGGAGCTTTTTCAAACTTAAAACTAATGAATGGTTGGAAAAAGCAGCTCAGAATGATTGGGATAATACAATTACCTGCAGACAAGCAAAAGAATCCATGCCGTTTCGATCAAAAGCCAGAACTAGGGAGCTACTTATGCTGAACAGAAGTGGCATCCGACTTGTCACAGGTTTTCTAACTGGACACTGCGGAGTTAAAAAACATTTATTGAATCTAGGTATCACTGGAGACGATAGCTGTAGACTTTGTTACGAAGAAGAGGAAACAGCAGAACACATATTGTGTCACTGTGATAGTCTTGCAAGACTCAGACTTCGCTACTTATCCATTGCCTATCCGCTTATAACGGAAGTAGGCAACATCTCTCCAAAGGACATACTGGCATTCTTAACTGCCACTCGTCTATGGAACTGAAGTGGGTATGTCACAATAATCCTCGAGGATGCAGTGACGCGGAGACTACTTCCCAACCCTTTTTTGAGAAAAAAAAAAAAAAAAAAAAAACCACAGAAGGCGTACATACTGATGATGAGAAAATTGCAGCAGTGAAGGAGTTGCCGCAACCAACAAATTTGCATATTTTAAACTTGGCTTTTCAACTGAGCCATCTCATCTTTTAAGATCATACGTAATCGCCTGCGTGTTTATTCGTATCTCAGGATTTTGTAAAAAATGAAACGAACTTTAGAAAATTGGAGAAACTTTACTTATTATATTAGTTGTATTGAAAAGAACTAGTATTTACTAGGAGCCAATTTAGCTTCACTCAAAACAAATTCCAACACTAACTTCTTCCTTAAAAAATATCCATTGACATAATGTTTAAATAATATTTAATAATATTTAAATATTTCATTGCTACTCTGATGAAATTCGTAACATTGCCCTCCTCTTAAATCTGTTCGTCCCGAACAGGAATTACCACATCGTTGCAGTAAGGTGCCAGCCGGTCCAGATGCACCACTTTCATTCGAACTCTATGATGCCCCGACTGTTGAATTCGATAAACCGCATCACAGATCTTCGTTCCATCAAGAACAGGGGGCTCCAAACAAACATCACAACATCTTCATCAGACACAAATTGCAAACACACACCGTTCTCATTCAAGATTTTTAATATTTGCTTACTTACTAATTGCAGAAATTCTATAAATCCTATATTTATTAACAAGTTGCTTATCCTATACTTCTATTTCCTCTTTTTCTTTTTACCTTCTTTCTTGTCTTCTTTCTTGTCTTTCTTCCTGCCTTCCCCTCTGTCTTTCCTTCTGTTTTCCTTCTTGTCTTTCTTCCTGTCTTCACTTCAGTTTTGATTTTCCGTACTTTTGCTGTAAAGGAACACATTATACCGACGCTTCGTACGTCAAAGCGCCGCTAACCGTTTCAGAGTATGTCTCCTTTGAGAACATTACGACCTGACGCTTAGTTTCCGGATCACGTATACCGTCTACTAAAGTGTCGACTTTACTCTTCACCATAATATCACCAGAGCTACCAATGTAAACCAAGTTACACAACCGTTCAATGTCGGCAGAGTACTCTCTAGGAGTCTCGTCAACAGGTGGGGCTCTTGCTTCCAGTATTACCCTGTGTAATGGAGCCATAGAAACATTACCGTACTTGCGCTCCAATGTATCCATTACAGCTTGGTAGCTTTTATGTTCTTCGGGTGGAATTTGTTTTGAAACTTCTGCCGCACTACCTTTTAGTGCCACAATTAGTGATTCCGTTTTCTCACCAATATTCCAATTATTTGTTGCAGCCGCTATTTCAAATTTGAGTTTGAACACTTCAAAAGTCTCGCTCCCATCAAACGTCGGTGCCTGTAGTTTAACGCTTCCAGTTTCACGAATGACTGAAGATGACCTGCTTACCTGCCTACTCTCAGCATGGCTTTCCAATTGAACCGTCTCACCTTTTGAGACCTGGACATTCTGATCAATCGGATCCTTTCTTCTCGAGCACCTTTTTTGGACTTGTTGTAACTCCATCTTTAATTCGACAAAATTTTGTCCTAATGTCTGCGTGATTTCACTAAATTGTTGTTCCAGCTTTTCTTCCAACTTACGTAAACTGTGCGCCTGTTCTTCAGAATTTTTCTCAAGCTTCTGCATCATTAAGTTCATGATTGCCATCATTTCACTATTCGTGTCAGGTTTTTCATCGAGGAACTCGTGTTCTTCTACATATATGTCATTAGCCTCCAACGCCTCACGAAGTCTCAACTGCAGTTCTGCTTCTGCACCACCTGTGCCAAGTCCCACTTTCTCCAACTGCTCTTTCAATTGAACCACAGTCAATTTTTCCAATTTCATCATTTTACAAAATCCCACTTCTGACACCAAATGTTACGTAATCGCCTGCGTGATTATTCGAATCTAAGGATTTTGTAAAAATGAAACCAACTTTTAAAATTGGAGAAACTATACTTATTATATTTGTTGTATTACAAAGAACTAGTATTTATTAGGGGTCAATTTAATAAAAACACAGCTTCACACCAAACAAATTTCCAAACTAACTTTTTATAAAAATATTAATTGACGTAATGTTTAAATAATATTTAAACATTTCATTGCTACTCTGATGAAATTCGTAACATTATTAATGTAAAACTAGTAAAAAAAATAATAATATAACAATAGAATTAAGCTATTTTTAGTTGAAGAGAAATTGTTTATTATTAGTTAAGATAAACACAAAGCAAAATGTTAGTATAAGGTATTAACAAAATTAAGGTATTAATAAGTTTAAAATTAAGGCATTATTAAGTTAGCATGAAAAATCAATATAAGGAAAAAAACGATAAGTAGTCAAATATTGTTATATGAGTAAATTTCAGCAAAGTGGATGCGAGTAACTAGCGAAAACGAAAACGAAAAATGCATTCACTTTGTATATAATTTGCCCCTGCAAATTACACAATTATTTGTATTAAACAATTGGATTTACCGAACGTTTCACGTAATTTTGGTAAATTTGTTCACGTTTTGTAAATTATTTATTATAGATACGAATAAATATAAACATATGTATTTTATAGTGCAAATAATTACCAGTGCAAAAGTTATTTGAAATACTTTCTTTGACTATTATGTTTAGTCAGAGCATAACCTGGTACAACAATTTCATTACTTGCACTTTCTTACCTGACAAAGGGCAGTGGTGTTACAGTTGCACTCCATCCAGAAAGAGAAAGAAACAGCAGCAGTGGTGAATAGCAGCAGCAATGAAGAGCAGTATCAATCTGCAGTAGCAGCGGCCAGTAGCAGCAGTGAGGAATTAATGGCAGTAAACTGCAGTAGCAGCGGCCAACAGCAGCAATGAGATTTAAGCAGGAAACTGCCGTAGCAGCGGCCAACAGTAGCAATGAGGAATTAATCAAGGAAAAACCAATAGCAGCAGCCTGTACGTGTTTTCATCAGAATATATGAAATTGGCTGCTTCTTTGTCCCTGCTCGGGCGCCAATGAAGAATATACAAGTTTTTTGTATTTTATAACTTATTCAATTTTATTTTCTTTTTATTCACTAATAATTATGTAATCTTTAGTACTTTTAAACTTATTATGAAATTAATACATATTGAAAAATAATTCAATTATTTGATTTAGTTATTAACTTAAACACGCGTGCTGCTCATTTGAGACTTGAAATGCAAGCGCCCGATCGAGAAAGCCAGTTCAATCGTGAAGCTAAAAAACTGTAAAAATTAATGTTGTTTTTATATTTGGAAGTACCGTATATGTGCAAGGTTGACGAAAGTCAACATTGGGTTGCATATTGACAATAAAAAATGAGCAGCACGCGCGTTATTTTAACTACTTTAAAGGAAAGCAAAGTAAACAAAGCAAAAAATATAAAACAATTAACAAAGTTATTATTAATGTAATAAAAATTAAAGAAAAGAAAAATGTGATCCTTCTTAAAATATTAATTAAGTGATAACACTTCTTTTTGTTTGAGTGTAATTATTTTGCCAAATTTTTAATAAATGTGCAACAAACAACAACAGTAAACATACTAGCCGCAGGTATTTAAAATAGGCAATAACAGCTAAGAAGAAAGCTACACAATGTGCACTCGGCAGTTAGAAGACCCGTTTTCCGTGATTTATATAAAAGGAGGAGTTAATCAACAGAAAGACACTTGATCACAGGCCACGAAGCATAACACTTGGCAGAACCATAGGTGATATTCAAGCAGGTAACTAAGAAATTTATTAACAATGCTTCCTTGTCCACCAGTGTAGCCCAATCGGAAATACTGTTCCTTAGCAACGCAGCCTTGTTGGTAGCGTTGGTTCCAAATCCACCAGTGTAGCCCAGTCGGTAACACTGTTCCTTAGCAACGCAGCCTTGTCGGTAGCGTTGGTTCCAAGTCCACCAGTGTAGCCCAATCGGTAACACTGATCATTAACAACGCTGCCTTGTCGGTAGTGTTGGTTCCTAGTCCACCATTGCTCAGATTTTCTTTATTATTACAGGAATTATAATAATTCTCAATATTTGTAATTCCAATAAATATTGTAAAAATAATTTGAAAATAATAAATAAAGGAATTAAAATAAAATTAACCGGTCTTAAAATTATTATACGAGAAGATTCAGGGTTATAAAGAAATATTCTTGTAACGACTCTGGGATCCGGCGACCGAAACCTTGGCTGATAAAATGCTTCATTACAATGGTGAACAAAAAATCAACTTCTTTTGTTCGTTTTTCGAATTTCTTTGAAGACTTCAGGCAAACAAATTGTGGTGTACCACTCAGAAGTGACCGTCCTTCGTTGCTCAACCGGAATAGTAGCCACATGACCAGTTTTGCCGAAGAAACAGGCGACCATTTGCTTCGAAGTGCTTATTCCACGAACAACTTTCGTTGGATTTGGCTCGTCTTCGAAGACCCGCACGGTCGATTGCTGTTTTGTTTCGGGCTCATATGCATGATCCATGTTTCGTCACCGGTGACGATCTTATAAACGTCTTTTGAAGCACTGCGAACGTATTTTTTCCACAGTTCTTTGCACCAATCGACACGAGCCTTTTTTTGAGCGATTGTCAAATTGTACGGGATCCAACGAGAACACACCTTGTTTACGGCCAGGTGTTTATGCAATACGCACGGCATCAATGTTCTCTTGCACAACAGCTGTTTTTGGATGGCCTTCACGGAACTCGTCGTTGAGCGTTCCAGTTTTTCACAGTGCTGTAGGATGGTGCTTCATCGCCATACAAGGATTTAAGTTCATCAATGCACTCTTGTCGTGATAATCTACGTCGAAAGTTGTAGTATGAAAGTTGATATGATACACTTGAATATGTCACAATATTTTCTAAGCATTGATGTGGGTCAACATTTATAGTGTCGCCGCAATTAAAATCATTAAGACAAATTATTGTAAACTGTAGTAAAATATTTTGTATAAATAGTTTAAGAATTCATTAATAAAATTCAGAATTGATACTGAGCTCATGAAGCTTAAGACTAATTCTCTTTTCTTTCTGTAGTCTCATCATTTTCGGATGGATATACATCGGCAGATTTCTTTCTGCTTTATTTAAAAAAGAAGAAATTTATGAAGTCGATATAAAATTCCGATTCCTGAAAAATCTTGTAGTAATCCAGGATAAACAAATAAATTTATTATTATTATATAATAATAATAATAAAAATATAATAAATTTATTTCATATATTATTATTGTATAATAAATTTATTACATGGCGATACTGACCACTCGAACTTAGTCGAAGTCAATCTATCTACCCAAGGAAAGATTAGGATATTTTTTTTCTCTCAACATATCCATTTTTATTAAATATATAAACATCGTGCGTCAATTTTGTATGTCTCTACTAGAGGAAGCAAGGAATATCTCCCAGATTTGGGAAACATTTATAAACATTTACAACGAGGTTGAAAAAGATATCCCTCGATGAATTGACGGTCTTCCGGTTGATGCTCCAAAATATATACCGATAGATAAAATAGCTGGCTGGAAACCTATAACTATTGAGCAGTATAAGGCGAGGCAATGGAAAACTGAAGTAGCATCAGTACCACACACAAGCAACACAGAAAAGAAAACGTGGTGGAAAGCAGTATACGAGAGCGGTTTGATATGGTAAGTCAGTGACTTTTTGAATTGACTTTTTGAGTTTTTTCAAATGCAACAGTGCGGCCGTCAGCTATAGTCTACCAGTGGGCTACTTTCTAATTTTGAGCAAGCTACGTCGTTCAGTTGGTGTTTGATAGCCGTTCAAAGCAGACAACCTCGTGAATTTTTACGAAAATGGAAAAAAGGGTATTTCGTGTGCTGATTAAGCGTTACTGGCCAAAATTCACAAAGTGGGATACGAACTGCTACCCCATCCAGCATATTTCAAGCAATAACTTAAATATTTAAAACAAAAAATACGAAATATATATGTTTATGAATGGCTTATTGTAACTATTTAGATCTGTGGTAATAGCAGCTCAACCAACAAAGTTAATTGATGCAATTAAAAAAGCATCAAGTAGAGATAATCTACAACAACATAGTGTGATACATTACTGTGCACAGAATAATCAAAACACAAGACGGCAAAATAATCAACAATTTAACCAGAATAGGAACAATTATAAAAGTAATCAAAACAGGAATCAAAGGAATGGAGGTAATCAATAAACTAGTTAATTTGAAACTAATCAACAATCAAATAACTGTAGACAACAAAATAATAGAGGAACCACAAGGAACAATAGGATACATGTCATAAACAGGGAGCAGTGAAACGAGAGCAGCCCCAGTACCAACAGAGATACTACAGAGTAGGCTACGCGGGCAATTTCATTATACTAAATACTACAGATAAAATTTTAAAATTCCTGTTAGATACTGCTGCAGATGTGTCAATATGTAATAAACATTGTACAAATGACGAAGATATTATAGGGTAACAATTATGTAAACTTACAGATATAACTGACAATCCAGTTACAACATTAGGTACTACAAATTTAAATTTCAAAATATTGAACGATTGCTTAAAACATAAATTTCAAGTAGTAGGTGACGAATTTCCACTCCCTACTGATGGTATTTTAGGACGTGACTTTTTCAATAAATATTGTTCAAAGATTGACTACGAAACAAACTATTTTCAATAAACACAAATAAAACTGAATACATTTTACCAATATTAAACAAAATTTTTAGAATCACAATACCACCTAGATCAGAAATAATTCATTCGATTCAAATAAATATTCCAAAAGGTAGTATTATTTGCAATAAAGAAATAGTGAAAGATGTATTTATCTCAAATACAATAATCCCACAACATGGAATAAAACATAAGAATCTTAAATATTTCTAATGCATCGAAAAATGTTCAAAATTAGATTTTGAAATAATACCATATGATGCGCTCGATGAATGTGGGGTCACTATCTGAGTTGGAAATCAACTCTTTGGACACATCACAACGACGCTTTTTTTTTGTATGAAACTCAGCTAAGAATCGCCACACGAAAATTTTTCGACTTCTTTGTATAGACGTCAAACGAAAACTAATCGTACGAGATGTGTCAAACTTTGACAGAATGTGTATAATATTGTTGTCAGCGTGAAAATAAATAAAAATTTACCGATTGGATAAGCGCGGGAATTCAAAAAAAGAACGAATAAGTTATTATTTGATCACAAGGTACATAGGCCATTTAATCACTAAAGATCGTGTAACAGCAGATCCAAATAAATGTAAAGTACTAAATCAATACCCAACAGCAACGAATGCCGATGAAGTTAGACGATGCTTAGCATTTTACAACTACTATAGAAGATTTGTTAAAGACTTTACAAAAACTGCAAAACCATTAAATGAACTTTCGAAGAAAAATAAACAATTCATTTAGTCCGAAGGTTGTAAATTAGCATTTGATTAATTAAAAACGTCCACCAATACTACAGTACCCGGATTTTACTAAAGAATTTATACTCACTACAGACGCATCAAACTATACATTAGGAACAGTTTTATCCCAAGGAGACATTGGATACGATCTACCAATATCGTATGCCAGCCGTTTTCTTAATAAGCACGAATTAAATAAGCCAAAAAGAAAAAGAACTTTTAGCAATACACTGAGGAATTAACCATTTTAGACCATATTTATATGGAAGAAAGTTTACAGCTTTATTTTATTTAGTATAAATAAACGCGCATTGTAGAAGCAAAGACACTTGTTCCGAGAGTTGCAATGATCACTGCCTTGTCTTACATTTGATAGGGGAGTATAACTACGTCGAGATAGATGCACGTCATGAACAATAGTATTATCATTAAAATTGTGGTAAGGTAGTTATACATCTTGACAGGTAGAACGTAGTGTCACAGTGAAGGCAGTTATATACGTCCTAACTGTGATAAACAATAATCAAGGTTATACTTATCCTAGGTCTTCTAAAATTACAGCAAAGTAACATGCCATCTCCTAGCAACAAAATTCCCTACTGCGACGTTACTAACATCTACATTTGGCACTAGTTTTGCGTTTGGAGCCGGGTGGGCTAACATCGCAGCATTTGCAGGTCGTTTCTACACATTTCATACGTTTTTTCAGCTTCTGCTGTCCACTCAACTGGAGACTTATCGTTCTTCTTATTACCTTTTATTAACGCGTGCAGGACACCCTGATTCTTTACAACATGCGGGAGAAAACGCCTAAAAAAAGTTTAATGAAGCGATAAATCTTCCTAATTCATGAACTTCTGTTGGATTTTTAAAATTTTTCATTGCTTCATTGAAGGTAATCTCTTTCTTATAGAATGTACATTTACCCAAATTGATTTTAAGGTCATGGTCGCGTAGTCGCTTGAATACCACTTTTAAGTGTTTCTCATGCTCTTCCTCATCAGCTGATGCCACGCAAATGTCGTCTATATACGTTACTTCGTAATCTAGGTTTCTAACACATCATTCATAAACCTTTGAAACGTTTGTGCGGCATTGCATAGACCAAAAGTCATTACGTTTAATTCATGTAAACCGAATGGCGTTATTATTGCTGTCTTAGGCCTATCTTCTTCGGTGATTGGAATTTGGTTGTACGCTTTTTCTAGGTCGATAGTTGAAAAAAATTTTTCATTATGTAATATGCGGGTGAAGTCGTGTTGGTGGGGAATTGGGTATCCATCTGGCAGTGTTATGGAATTGAGTTTTCTGTAGTCTCCACACAGTCGCCATTTACCATTCTTCTTCGCTGCTAAATGTTAAGGGCTTGCCCAGTTGCTGTCACTTGGTCTGCAAATTCTTTGTTTTATCATAAATTCGAATTTCTTCTTCACTATTTCGTATTTCTCCGGATTTAATCTTATTTGGTAATATTAAAACTTAAGTTTCGGTGTCGAAACTAGGTAGCTCAAATTTAAGGTAGCTTAAATTTGCATCTTTATACTTAAAGAATAGACGGCATGTTTGACCATTTGCCACTTCATCCGCCGTCGGGGATAAAGTGGAATTTCGCAGTTTCCTGAACTGACATTGGTGTACACATTTTGCGGACTTTTCCTTAAAACGTCGGTGATAAAAACAGATATCACTTCTGTCACCCTTAATAAAAACGATTTCCGAACACGTTTATGTTTTTCTAAACACTTTTATATGTCAAACACGACAGTTCAAATCGCACCTAAGTGTAGTGTGCTAGTTAGTTAGTTTGTTTTTAAGAAAGAGTAACAACGTGCATATTTTTCTAACTCTTAATTAAACACTTAATTAAAATAAAAATGTAATTTTTTAATTTACGAAAATAAAAGCCGTCTTTGACAATTTCAGAAGTGGGATTAACCTAACAAAACGATAACGATGAGTTTGCGCAGTCTAAAAATAAACGAATTACGGGAAAAATGTAAAAACGCAGAATTGCCAACCAGCGGCAATAAAAAATATTTAATTCGCCGGTTAGAGAAAAATCATAGTGAAGAAGTATACGTAAGTGCTCACAATGATACAGCCGCGTTAAAGGAGAGAGTTAATTTCTTGGAAAAAACGTTACGTGAACTGCAAACGAGGCAGCAGAATTTCCAGCCACAAAGTATATCTTCTCCAGTATAATACATGAATGAAAAAAAATCTAACGCAGAATTGAATGTAAGCAACATCACGACAATTGGAGTGCCGATTCCTAATGTCAATATGCAGGAGCAAAGGCCAATAATGTCAACGTCTGTAAATAATTTTATGCCAATATCGTCGGGAATGAATACATTTCCGGTTAATGTGCATAATATAAACCATAATTGTACATCACGTCAAAACTTCATGCCGATTCAAAATCATTTCACAACGTCTGTGCCAGTTTATACGCCTTACATATCATCAGGGCCAAACCCACAGTATGCAGCATTGGGGTGCATGCCAGTTGGTAGTGTGCCAAGCACGAGTTATATAGGTAATGTGCGGAATGAACATATGAACGGCGGTCATATTGCATATTACCCACCATACGCACAAAATCCTTATGGAAACGTTAGAGAGATTGTAACTCTTTTGCCTGAGTTCAATCCGTCAAGCGACAAATCTCTTATGCCAAATCAGTTCATAAAACGCATCGATATGTTACGAACTACATATCGTTGGGACGATCAAACATTAGTATTTGCAGTGCAAAAAAAGTTGCAAGGATACGCAACTATTGGGTTGATTCGCAAGAAGTGTTTCTTTCTTGGACGGAATTTGCTACAAAATTTTTGAAGGACTTTGCTTCTACAGAAAACATAGCAGACATATACATCAAAATGTCCCAAACGAAGAGACAATTTAATGAAAATCCGCAAGAATATGACTACAAAATGATGTCTATAGGTACTCGTGGAAAAGTACCCGAATATGCAATTGCTCGGTATATAAATAATGGCATCAATGAGCCACGCTTAAAGCAGAAAATCTCGAATAAATACACTCTCTGTAATGAACTCTTACGTGATATAAATATTTATACTGTATATAATGATGTTCAGAACTTTAACGAAAAATCAAAACCTAAATACCCGGTAAATACTAATCACGATCTTAGAGACAATTCTAAGATACAAACAATCCATAATAAGGAAAGCGAGACGACTAGAAAAGTCAAATGTTTCAATTGTTCTAGAATAGGCCATTATTCAATCAAGTGTCCTGAACCACAACGTAAAGAGAGTTGTTCAATATGCAATCGCAGTACGCATAAGGAGACCGATTGTCTTAGTAAGAAAAACAATGCCGAGAATTAACCAACGGTTAACAAAATTGCGAAAAAAGAGATGAGCTCGTGACGAAAGTTGTAAAAGTAAATCAAAAACCGACGCGATAATTTATAGATCCTGTTAGTGCATACACTCTAATTCTTGAGACATTTGCAAAAGATCTTAAAAATGAAATATTGCGTTGTTCTGTAACTTTGAGTGGTTTCGCCGATGGAAAATTTATTTGCACCTCTAAAATAAATGCTGTTGTAGAATTTGATGATAACGAATTTATAACCGATTTGTTGATCGTGGATGACGGAAAAATACCCGAAAATATTTTGCTGGGTCGTGATGTATTGTGCCGTGAAGGTAAACGTCTTGTCATAGAGGGAGACAAATGCCATATAGAAGATCTGCAAACATCGGTGGAAATAACGTCGGATGCACGCAAACAACTTAAAGATCTACTTTCAACGTACCGTGGTGTTTTTGCAGAAAATATGTCTGAACTAGGCAAATGTGTTATCAACAAAATGAGTATTAAAGTAAACATTGACGTATCTATTCGGGCAAAACCATATCAGATAGCATTTGCCAAACGCAAAATCGTTTCGGACATTGTTCTTGATTTGCTTAAAAATGACATCATACGTCCTTCGTCATCACCGTATGCTTCACCCGTGGTTCTGGTAGAAAAGAAAAATGGTGAGCATCGACTCTGCGTAGATTATCGTGGACTAAACAAAATCACTACTAAAAATCCTTACCCTATGCCAAATATGAAGGAGCAGTTTGCTCAGCTTTCAGGTAACAGATTCCTTACGACACTTCACCTTCGCATGGGCTATCACCAAATAGAAATTGAAGAGTCCTCAAAACAATATACAACTTTCGTTACTACGGATGGTCATTTCGAATACAACAGAATGCCATTTGGAATGGTTAACGCCCCCGGAGTCTTTCAAGCGACAGTGTATAAGATTGCGTCATCGATGGGCCATGGTGAAGTTTTAATTTATCGCGATGATGTTATTATACCCACCAAAAGTATAGAAGAAGGCATAGAAAGGTTAGGAAAATTTCTCTGTTTGTTAAAAGAGAGCAATTTGACGCTAAGAATGTCCAAATGCAAATTTCTTAAAACGGAACTAATACACCTAGGGCACGTTATTGATCAAAATGGAATAGCACCAGGTAATCAAAAAGTAACTGCAATTAAAAATTTTAAACAGCCAACCAACGTAACAGAAGTACGACGCTTCTTGGGTTTGACTGGATTTTTCCGCAAATTTGTTCAGGATTACTCAATCATCTCAAAACCAATCACGATGTTGCTACGAAAATCAGAACAAGAGTTCGTATGGGGTGTTGAGCAGAAAAATGCATTTGACAATCTTATAAATATGCTATGTAGCGGTCTGGTTCTAGCTCTGTACGACAGTAACGCTAAACATGAAGTGCATACCGATGCAAGTAGTGTTGGTCTAGCTGGTGTTTTATTTCAAAAAAACGAAGGTAAACCGTGGAGGCCAGTTTTTTATTATAGTCGTCATTGTACGGAAGCAGAAAGTAGATATCATAGCTACGAACTCGAGGTGTTGGCAGTGGTTGAAACTTTGCAGCGAATTCGAGTTTACCTACTTGGTAAACATTTTTGTTTGGTCACGGATTGCTCTGCAATCGCAACAGCAAAAGCTAATAAGGAGCTAAAGTCTAAAATAGCTCGATGGTGGCTCAAGTTACTTGAATACAATTTCGATACTATCCATCGTCAAGGCAACCGCCTTGCTCACGTAGAAGCATTAAGCCGTACTCCCGATCAACCATCAAATGAAGTAGAGCCTGCCGGTTTTATAATGAAGATCATCGCTAATATTGAGAAGCCAATCTCACAATGCAGCTACAAGATATAGAGCTCTTGGAATTAATTGCAATTTTAAACGGAGATTTAAAGTCCTGTAACGACACAAATATATACAATAAATTTCTGTGCTACATATCGCAAGAAGAAGAAAAAAATAAGGTCTGTTTGTCAACTAACCACCACCGCTACACATAAGATAGATAAAATAACTCACATGGAGAAAATTGAAGTGGAGTTATCTAAAAAAATATGAAATTGAATTAAAATGAAAATGAAATTAAAATTTAAAATATCATGGACATTACCTGCGATTCTCGATTCCAACGTGCCGCGGGCATCGATATATGAAATGTGCAGAATCTAAAATATACGAAAAAAAATTTAATTTGTTTGTTACAAATTTTATGAATGAAAACAAAACTTGTAAACACAACAACACTGAACAATTATTACAGAAAACACGTTTAATTATTAAACAAATATCTATTTGAAATATATATAAATAAAATAATACACAAAATAATTTAACACTCATGTTTGTACAATTTTATTTTTTTTTATATACACGTAAACAAAACAAACTCCGGCAATAACTAAGCACACCAACACTAGTTTTTTTATTATTACTAATTTATTTAATTATATTTTCACATTTAGGTTTGAATAATATTAAATTCACAATATATATATTTCATACCTTGTTTCGAATTATTAATATACTTTATTGTAAATAATAAAGCATAAATTAAAACACACACGAAATAAACACTACGCGTAGTAAATACTCAAAGTCGCGGCGAAGTAAAAGAAAAGGAAAACAAGCAAACACGAAAAGACACAAGCAGTACACAGTAGAACACAAAAAGTTCAACTTCACGGCGAAGTGAACTACAGCAATTAATACCGGTGCGCTACACCAAAAAGCTCCGGTATGCTCGATATAAAAGGAGGAACATTTCATATAATAAGGGACTTGGTTTTTGACAAGTAAAGGAACAAGTACTCTGGCTCATTGAGCCTTCTGGTAAATTTTACCAAAGACTTGAAATTTTACTTATCCAAGACAAGTACACTGGCCTATTGGTCACCTGGCACATTTTGCCAAAAACCTGGCTCTTTCAGCCAAACGTAGTCTTATATGTATTATTTTAACCTGGCTCATTCGGCCAAATGATTTTTTAACAGTACAAGGTAATCGTTTCTTTTTTTAACAACAGAGGAGAGGACCCAGGACGTCACACTGTCCTGCCAGAAATCTTTTAACGAGTAACACACTGGGGAGTAATAATTTCTATCGTCAACGGCGATCCATACATATTTTTTTTAGGAAAAAGCAAAAGAATGCTTTAAGTGAATATTAACTTATTATATGCTGAATAACTTATTTAGAATTTGTTTAATTTTACTTTGTTAATAATAAGTCTTTTTTTTATGAAATAAATAAAAATATATAATCTATATATATAAATAACATTCTTTTCTTCTAAAATGACGTCTCAGCGAAAATATAAATAAATTGCCTAGACTCTGGACGACGGCTGAGGATACCCCAGCAAAAACTAAAAATTTTTGAACGTCACCCAAATTGTCGTTACAGTCCCCACAAGAAAAACAAATTAAAAATGAATACAAATTACAAAATCATCGCTTATATCGACGTACCGCTGAAGGTCTACAATTTGTTGTACCAAAAGCTGTAAGATGGAGAGTTGTGCAATCCTGTCACGATGATACCGGTCACTTTGCGCTCGAAAAGAGTATCGAGCGTATTAAACAAAATTTTTGGTTTTTGAAGATGCGAAAATATGTAAAAGACTATTTAGAGTGTGTGGAGTGCTGCTATTTCAAATCACGAGGAGGTAAACGCGAGGGTACTCTGCACTATAACGACGTTGAACCGATACCTTTCCGTTTGATTCACATCGATCACCTCGGACCTTTCATTAAAAGTAAAAGAGGTAATAGCTACGTTTTGGCTATTTCAGATGCTTTCTCGAAATTTCTGGTTGTGAAAGCTGTACGTAATACAAAAACAACTCCTGTAATCGCCGTTTTAAACGAGATGTCCAGCTATTTCGGGTTACCTGCAAAGATTGTTACTGATAGGGGTACATCGTTTACATCCACTCAATTTGAGGAGTATTGTGACAACAATAATATTCAACATGTCAAAACAGCTGTACGAACGCCGCGAGCTAACGGACAAGTTGAGAGAGCTAATCAGATAATCCTATCATATCTGCGAACATCGAGTAATGATCCAAACAATTGGGATCTGAACTTACGGTTTGACAATGGGCAGTGAATTCACAAAAAAACGCAACTTCTGGTTTCAGCCCAAAAGAAATAGTGTTCGACTTCCAGCTGCGCGATGTCCTCCAAAATCGATTGTTAGCTGCCGTCCATGCCGACGCGAAAAACCCATTATCAACCATTACAATCAACGAGAAACGAAACCTAGCCGTCAAGAATATTGCTGAGGAGCGTGCAAAGTGGAAGCACCGTTTCGACGAAAAGCATGCCGAACCTTTCCTGTACAACGTTGGTGATCTCGTGGTGCTTGAAAACGAACCGTCAGCCACAGGCGAGTCACGAAAATTGGAGCCGAAATATCGAGGTCCATATATCGCAGTCAATGTACTTGGAAATGATCGATACCAAATAGAAGATATCCCAGGTATCCAATTGGCTAAAAGGAAATTTAACTCTACGTTTGCGTCAGACCGAATAAAACCGTGGTGCTACAATTCTCCGGAGCTTGATGCTTGTGAAATCGATGACGATTTATAGCAGGATTGACCGAATTGTCACCCTTAATAAGAACGATTTCCGAACACAATCGTGTAGAACACGTTTATGTTTTTCCAAACACTTTTATATGTCAAACATGACAGTTCGAATCGCACCTAAGTGTAGTGTGCTAGTTAGTTAGTTTGTTTTTAAGAAAGAGTAACAACGTGCATATTTTTCTAACTCTTAATTAAACACTTAATTAAAATAAAAATGTAATTTTTTAATTTACGAAAATAAAAGCCGTCTTTGACACTTCTCTGTGCACTTGATGAACGTCCTCTGTCGCGATTTTTATCACTACTACTTTCTCTTTTGTTTACTTGAATGGCCAGATCTTCTACCATCATTTTAAGTTCTTTTATTTCTTTTTCCATCTCGGCTAATTCGTCTGGGATATGCTGTACTGCATACACCGTTCCTGTATCTTGAACTTCGACTATTTTATCTGCGACTTTGGCCCACTGTGCTGAATCACCTTTTACCGTTGCTACTAGCGATCTAACTTCCGTTGGCAATCTCTGCAGCCATAATGATTTTATAACGTCATTTCCCATTGAGTTGCCGGCCATTTCTTTTATCTTCTTTAACAGTTGCGTTGGCTTCATATCGCCCAGCTCCTACTCTGTTTCTAATTTGCGTAGCCTTTTATGTTCAGATTCAGCGAATTCATGCATTAGCTGTTTTTTTATTGTCTCATACTTTAATGTTGCTGGTAGGTCTCGAATTGTATCGACTATGTACCCCAAGTACTTTGGTTCTAGCCCTGCCACCACGTGGTCAAATTTTGTTCCGTCGGTTGTTCTTGAAAGAAAGTTAACGGCTTTATCGACACTCGATGTACCTCTTTGGGTGAGCAGCTTTCACCCTCTGCTGGAAAAAATTCCTCAGCCTGGTTATTCATTCTTAACACTGTTCACTCGCGGGGTCACCAATGTTGTAATTGCGGTTTTTGTAATTACACCTTTATGTTAATATTAAACAATGAATTAAGTTCCGATGTTTTACTTCTCAATTACTAACTATATAAAAATTATATATTTTTATTTTAAAATTTGTTTTCCTGGTTTACTAAAAACTGTCAAAATTATGTCAAATTGATTTCTTAAGTGTGTACTGCGTTATCACCACAGCTAACATCTGCGACTGTGAAAATCTATGGGAACTCACTGTGCAAACGCAGTGACAGCAGGAAGTGCTTTTCTTCGTAAATTCTCCATACGTGCCGTTGGCAGCCATTAATTTTAATGTAGAAGCGCTGTAGCTTTACGTCACGGACGAATATTTTCAAAAACATCGAAATGTCGGCGCCAATGTTAAGTAAAAACATGGTGCTCGTACTTGGATGATAAGTCAAGTTATAGGGTTGCTGCCCTCGTTGCGTCTCGATGAGTTCAAAGAAATAATAGTTTTTGGTTGGGATTGCTATGATGTTAAAAAATTGCATAACTGTTTGCAACTCAGGCACACTGTCCGAATTTTAAGTGAAACCAACACCATTCTGGATGATTGTTTGTCTGAGAACGTACTCGATTGCGTCTTTTTGATGAAGGTTTAATCGTTGGTCAATTTTTTTCACAATACTACCAATCTTAGCCACGTCAATTAAACTGCTACCAATATCAGATAATGTTGCGACATTATGATAGTCGCTAACTTCGCAAAATCAATCAACTAGTTTGGTTTAATTTGTTAGCTTAATAGTACAACGCAACCCAGTATTAAATTTCGTTTGTGCCAAAAGGGCGACACACCTACATACGGTTCATAATTCATTCTGAAGTTGCGCGTTACTGAGTAGGTAATGCTACGTCAGTGCCTGTCACTGACATTCTACTTAATTAATACTATAAAAAATCTGATGTGATTTAATCAATCCTCTCGAATAATTACTTTTTACTTGCTGTGACGATTAGTTCATAAATATTTCTAAAAAGAACTTGTTATCTCTTTATTTAAGCCCCAGATAATGTCGAGGTGACAAATTATCGGAATTTCGATTTTTTTTTATTTTTTTGTTTATAAAAAAACGTTACAACAACTCGTTACAATTAAAACTGTATAAAAATAATTTGCACTCGTGTCCCAAATGACAACACAAATTTTCAGATACAAATTTCTATTTACAAGTCCACGCTGTGTGTTCAAGAATATAGAAGAATAGTTTTTGTTATTGTGTTTGCCTTTTTTTCTCTTGTAGCTTCTGTATAAAAATACATAGTAATACTCATGCTTTGGTGTTGCATAACACATGTACTTTTATTAAGTTACAC
Organism: Teleopsis dalmanni; assembly: GCF_002237135.1. Lineage (NCBI taxonomy): Eukaryota > Metazoa > Arthropoda > Insecta > Diptera > Diopsidae > Teleopsis > Teleopsis dalmanni. The sequence goes on from NC_051846.1 coordinate 99,501,755, forward strand.
ATATAGAAAATATGCTAAATTAGGTCTATTCTTTTGTTAGAATATCATAAAAAACATTACATCTTTTATTTTAAAAATAACATACCATATGTTTAAAACATTTCAATATAATCTCAAACAGCAAACACAAACATTCATATGAACGTTGGACGAAACTCACATTCGATAGTCAAGACAGTAATGCATGCAAATCCATAGAAGAAATTTGAAAGAGTTTTCAAGATATATTTCATACTGAAGGAGACAAATAAACTACCAATAATTTCTACAAACAACATTTACAAACAATTGATAACTCACCCGTTTATATAAAAAATTACAGACACTTAAGAAGCTATAATTTAAAATTAAATACAAAAAAATGCAACTTTGTAAAACTTGAAGTAAAATACCATTTGATCAAAAAAGAACGACAAGTTAAAAAAAACTCAAAATTTTAATTTTAAATAATTTTTTTTATTATCGCCTTCAAATTACACTTCTCCTGCGGCAACGCATGCATGCCAACGCTTGATCCAATTTTCCATACAAGTTTTATAGGCCGCCGAAGGTATGGCTTTTAGTTCACGCAGCGAATTCTCTTTTATGGCCTCTATGGTCTCAAAACGCGTTCCTCGCAATGGCAATTTGAGTCGGGGAAAGAGGAAAATGTCACAAAAACTGCGACACAACCAACGCTGTGTGTGCGTTATCGTGGTGTAAAATCCATGAGTTTTCCTTCCATAAATCTGGCCTCTTTTTGCGAATGGCCACACGCAAACGACGAAAAACGACCAAACAATACTTCTTATTGACCAATTGTCCGTCCGGAAAGAATTCATAGTGCACCACACCACGAATATCGAGGAAAGCATAACCTTGATTTTGGACCGACTTTGGCGTTCTATTTTCGGTTTCGGCTCACCTTCGAAGCACCATTCGGTCGATTGTTGTGTGGTGGGTATGTCAAGTTCATAGACCCATGTCTCATCACCAGTTACCATATGAAAAAACAACACTACTTACTTATTTAGTCCAACTTCTTTGAAACCGCTTAACTAAGTAGTTAAGTAGTAGATGTTTGGCGAATCTGCCACACACAGATTCCAGCGCCATCTAGTACCCAAAACATTCCACCAGCAACGGGCAAATATAAAACACTCAGGAATGAATTAATTTCGCGATTTGGCGAATCTCTGCAAAAACAATTAATAAAGTTGCTAATAGATTTGGATATATCGAATAAACGTCAAACGCAGTTACTATAGGAGATGAGAGATCTTGCAGCATCAAACATGTCTGAGGATGCGTTGTCAGCGATTTGGCTACAGCATTTGCCAAGTAACATACGATGCATTCTATCAGCATGCAGTCCAATAATATTAACCAGATGGTTTAATTGGCAGACAAAATAGCCGACAAGATGCCAACGCCGCATTATGTAATGTTCACTTCAACAGCACTTAAGCGCCGCAGCAATACAAATGAATCAGGTGTAGAAGCACGTGTTACCGCTTTAGAAATATCACTCCAACATGTGGTAGCTAAATTAAGCGAAGTAACAATGGAGCTCAGTCGAATAGCAAACTCATATGGCTCTTACAGAGGTCGCAGTTCTAGCAGGAAGCCGGTAAAGAGTCAATGTGAGAATCATAAGGTTTCAGATAAAATTTGGAGCAGCCGCTACTAAACATTTGACAGCTATATTAAGCGAAGTAACAATTAAGCTCACTCGAATAGCATGGCTCGAGCAGAGGCCGCAGTTCCAGTAGAAAGCCATTTATGAGTCAACGTGAGAATCGTAAGGTGTCACATCAAATTTGGAGCAGCTGCTACGAAATGCGTCAAACCATGCGAATTTGGTGGTCAGGCAGCCAATGTTAAACAATAAGAAAACTAAAACCATTAACATCAACAAGTGCAGCAAACAGCAACGTGCTGCAAAACTGCATTAAAGTAGATCGTTTAATACACATTGTCGACAGTATTCCTAATCGACACCGGTTCAGCAGTATCAATCATTCCGTTAACAACAATCCCACGTAGACGCAATTTAATTTTAGATGACCTGAAACTAATTGCAGCGAACAATTCACACATAAAGACGTACGGTACCAAAAGACTTAAGTGGCCATTAGACAGTGTTAGAACTCCACTCCATACCCAAAGGTTAATGTGTGTAAAATGTTTGTAAACTTGCTTTGGTCGTTGCAACCGTGCAGCTATAATTAGAAAATGCAACCCAGTGCACACATGAACTGTCAGTTCATGTGTCAGCTGATTGTCATTTGTGCTTGGCTTTTGTTTTTGAGTTCCGGTAGAGGCAAGGCGGTTGTCACGACCAAAAGTAAGTGAAAAAATAATTAATTTTAAGTATTAGAAATTAATAAATTTGTTTTAAGATTTTAAAGCATTACATTACATCATATTACATCACATACACACAAATAACTTGTTTTGCTATTAAAATTTGGTCAACAACAACACTAATTAAAAAATAACAAACTTTAAAATTTTTGTGGCAAGCTGTAAAAATCTTGCGGTAATCGAGAAAAGAAAATAGTGTGGCGATTTGCCTGGAAAGAAATCCGAAAAAATCCTTTTAATCGGGAACACATATAAAAAGAAAAATATGTCATCCGGCAGCCAGAAGTCGACTGTACAATGTGCCGTATGCAAAAAGGTGAAGACTGGAAAGATGGTGCAATGCGACGCATGTGACCAATGGAGTCATTTTGCATGCGTGGGCGTGGACGACAGCATTGCAAACCTGCCGTGGAGTTGCGATAAATGCAACACGGTAGTGCAGGTTTCACAAGAGGTTCCAGATAAGGCACCAAGTGAGGAGGACTTGGTAAGTAAGGGCGGTTCAATCATGTCAAGAAACAGCATGAGAATCGAACTGCAGTACTTAGAAGAGCAAAGAAAAGCCGAAATGAAATATATAGAAAAGAAACGTACAATAATGCTGAAGTATGTAGGCGAGGATGATGTTAAGGGTGAAGGCATGAGTGAGGTAAGGACACATAGGACGTTAGAATGGGTGAAGAAGCAGGTTGGTATGAACAACGATGACAGCAAACCAAACGTAGGTTGTGGTGTTCAGTTGGATGGTTCAGCTGATAGGGCGGAAGCCCAAGCAGTATCGCAAGTTATACCGGCGCTGATGATAGAACAAATTAATGCGCGTCATGTCGTTCCACGAGATTTGCCTATATTTACCGGAAAGCCGGAAGAGTGGCCACTTTTCTACAGCAGTTTCAGCAATTCAACACGTTTATGCGGTTTCAGTGAAGACGAGAATCTTTTACGATTGCAACGTGCCCTTAAGGGTAAGGCACTTGAATATGTCAGCAGTAGGCTCATGATACCAGCATTAGTGCCGGAAATAATGTCAACTCTTCAAATGGTATTTGGAAGACCAGAACACATAATCAATAACTTAATTACTGAAATTCGAGCAGTGTACATTAATATAAATAAATTGGACACAATTGTTACGTTCGCCTTAGAGGTAAAAAATTTGATCGCAACTATGGAGGCTTCAGAGTTACATTCACACTTAGTGAACCCGTTGCTTATCCAAGAGCTTGTAGAAAAACTACCACCGCAAATGCGATTGCAGTGGGCTGTTGCATCGCGTAATATCAATGTAACACTTAAAACATTCGGCAACTGGATATATGAACTAGCAGAAGCAGCAAGTAATGTATCGCCCGTTTTTAGTGCTGGAGCCAGTGTAGATAATGAAAGGCGCAAAGCGCAACGCATTAATTTTCACGAAGAAGAACCTCAGGGTGCAGTAGGCGATAAGCACAAAATTCTAGCATGCTTTTATTGCAAGGAGGCACATGCGTTAAAAAGGTGTGCAAAGTTTAGAACACTAAAAACAGACGCGAGGTGGAACGTAGTGCGTGAAATGAGACTGTGTGGAAGATGTCTACTGCAGCATGATTTTCGAACGTGCAAGAGGACCCGAGAGTGCGGTATACACAATTGCAACATGAAACATCACCCATTGATACATAAACAAACAAGTTCAACTGCAAGTGGGGCAAATGAAACGTTGGCGGTTCATCATCAACTAACTTCACAAGCGCTGTACAGAATTGTTCCAGTTACAATATATGGAAATGGTGTTACCTGCAACATTTATGCCTTTCTGGATGACGGATCTGGTCCAACGTTAATAGAAAAAGACGTATTAAGACAACTGCGGATTAAAGGTGAAACGAAAGATCTTTGTTTACGATGGACAGATGGTACGGTACGCAAGGAACCTGATTCTGAGCTGGTCAACCTGCAAGTCTCCAAAATACGCGAAGGTAAAAGGTATTCATTGTGCAATGTGCGTTCAGTAGCTAAGCTGGAGCTACCCGAGCAATCTTTAAATATGACAGAACTTACCGATAAGTATAAACACTTAAAGGGACTACCAGTAGAATCGTATCAAAACGTTAGGCCTCGAATGATAATCGGCCTAAGCAATAAAGAGGTAGCTATGCCAATGAAGTTCAGAGAGGGAGGCAAGAATGAGCCAGCTGCAACGAAAACTCGACTCGGTTGGACCATATACGGAATAATTAAGCACGAACCTAATACTATTAGGGAAACGTTAAATTTACACATCTGTGAATGCGATGATGATCTAAGTTTGCAGCGTTTAGTGAAAGATTTTGTCAGTAATGAAAACGTTATTGAAAGTAAGAAAAAACTAGAAAATATGGAGTTGGAACAACACAAAAGTATGCAATCAAAAATAAGTCGAAATGGTGAATACTTTGTAGCAAGATTGCTTTGGAAATCAAATAACATTACTATACCGGATAATTACTTAATGGCGTTGCGTAGACTTCAGTGCTTTGAGCGCAAGCTGCAATCCAATGTAACATTGCAAAGCTAGGTATGTGATCACATCGATGACATGAAGGCGAAAGGTTATATACGCCAGCTGAAACCTAACGAAGCCGAGGGGTATTATCCACGTAAATGGTACTTACCGATGTTTACAGTCAGTAATCCGAATAAACCACAAAAGCAAAGACTAGTGTGGGATGCAGCTGCACAATATGACGGAGTCTCGTTAAACGCGTGTTTGGAGAAAGGTCCAGATCTGCTCACTTCGTTGGTAGATGTTCTTGTTAATTTCAGAATCGGAAAAATTGGTATAAGTGGCGACATTAAAGAGATGTTTCATCGAGTACTCGTGAAAGAAGAAGATCAACATTCACAACGCTTCCTGTGGAGAAATTGTGACGATAGCAGACCACCAGACGTTTATTTGCTACAAGTTATTAGTTTTGGGGCAACATGTTCACCATCGTTGGCACAACTGGTAAAAAATAGTAATGCACGCGAATACGAAACCGAGTTTCCGCGAGCAGTGAAATGTATTTTACAAAGGCATTATGTAGATGACATGCTGGATAGCGTCGACACAGTGGAGGAAGCGATTAATCTAGTCAATGAGGTTAGAAATATTCATAAGAAAGCAAATTTCCGTATTCGCAATTGGGTTTCAAATTCTAAGGCAGTGCTGAAAGCTATAGGTAACCAAGGCCAGGAATTTCAATTTTGCTCGGCCGGAAGGCGTATAGACCATACATTTGAGGCAGAGAAGGTATTGGGAATCCATTGGCAAACCGACGCTGATATGCTCACATTTGATCTGAAGTTTACCAAAGCCACTGAGGATGTTCTAAGTGGATATAGATTACCTACGAAGAGAGAGTTGCTACGATTGATGATGTCAATATTCGACCCTTTAGGGATGCTTACCTTTTACATTATTGACGTAAAAATTTTGTTTCAAAAAGTTTGGCGAAGTGGAGTTAGCTGGGATGACGCTATTCCTAATGAGCTAGTTGATGAGTGGAACAAATGGCTGTCGCTGCTTGGCGGTGTGAAAAATGTGAAGATACCGAGATGTTACTTCGCTACGGTTAATAAGGATGCAGACTCCATTGAATTGCATGTCTTTGTGGACGCAAGTGAGGTTGCATATGCAGCGGTGGTGTACCTAAGAGCGAAGAATCGCAACAACATAGATGTTTCCTTGATATGTTCTAAAGCAAAAGTTGCACCATTACGACCAATATCAATTCCAAGACTGGAACTACTCGCGGCGGAATTGAGAGCACGCTTAGGAAACAACATAAAAAGGGCAATAGACTTGAAAGTGACCAGTATAACGTATTGGAGCGATTCAAAGGCTGTTCTATCGTGGATAAAATCTGACCCACGAGATTACAAACAATTTGTAATGTTCCGCATAGCAGAAATCCAGGAGTTGTCCGAAGCAGAACAATGGCGGTACATTCCTACAAAATTAAATGTTGCGGACTTGGCTACAAAACAAACTAGTAATCTAGACTTTACTTGGAAAAACCCTTGGTATAAGGGACCGAAGTTCCTGTATGAAGCAGAAACTTGTTGGCCAAATAATGTTGGCGTACAGAAATATAACGAAGATTCTGAAATCAGAAAGCAACGATTGTGGTGGCTCATGTAGCAGAGGAGGAACCTCTCATAGATGTCTACCGATTTTCAAAGTGGGAACGTTTAGTTCGATGCATGGCCTATGTGAAAAGATTTATGTCTTTACTATCAACTAATGAAATGAAAAAGAAGAAATCTGTAAACCAATGCTTGTCAGTTGAGGAACTGAAATGGAGTGAAAATTTCTTATACCAAACAGCCCAGTTACAGGATTACAAGAAAGAAATGACTGCATTAAGTAGAGACGCTAATATTACTCTTTCTAAAATTAGCCCTTTGCGAAAACTTTCACCATTCACAGATGCACAGAATGTTTTAAGATTAAAAGGTAGATTAGATAAAGCCGTATGCATCGATGATTCAACCAAATTCCCAATTATACTATCAAGGAAAAACTACATAACTAAGTTGATCGTAGACTGGTATCATCGAAAATGGAAACATCTAAATCATGAAACGGTGGTTAACGAAATCTTTCAGAAATACCACATTCCGGGACTGCGTAGACTGTTAAAGCAGGTAAGAAATAATTGCCAACATTGCAAGGTTCGCGATGCGAGTCCAAAGCCGCCGGAGATGAGTGTGTTACCAGAAGCACGACTATCAGCATACTCCCGACCATTCTCACATGTTGGAATAGATTATTTTGGCCCGTATACTGTAACAGTAGGAAGACGCTCAGAGAAGCGCTATGGCGTCGTTTTTACATGCCTTACGTATCGAGCAGTGCATTTGGAGATAGCTTATAGCCTGTCAGCCAGCTCGTGTTGTATAGTGATACGAAATTTCATAGCCCGAAGAGGAGTGCCGAATGTCATCTATAGTGACAATGGAACCAACTTAACAGCAGCTGAAAAGGAGTTACGAGAAGCAATAAAGAACGTGAACTTCAATGAATTGCAATCTGAATTTACAAGTCCGGAAACACAATGGGTTTTTCTTCCACCAGCTGCGCCGCACATGGGTGGAGCGTGGGAGCGGATGGTGCGATCCATAAAAACAGTGTTAGGAGCAATAATAAGCCCGCAAGCAAAAATTAATGATGAAAAGATGCATAACCTGTTCTGCGAGGTAGAATCAATCATAAATAGCAGACCGCTCACTTATTTGTCGATTGAAACAGCAAGCGAAGAAGCGTTAACTCCGAATCATTTCTTGTTGGGGTCATCTTCCGGGAACAAGCCGCCGGGGAAGTTCGATACTAACGACGAGCACGTGAAATCCTCCTGGAGGCATTCGCAATACCTTGCCGATCGGTTCTGGAAAAAATGGATACAAGAGGTGCTTCCAACGATGACAAGACGGACGAAATGGTTTGGTAAGATAAAACCCCTCGAAGCAGGTGATGTCGTCATTATTGTTGACCCAAATTCTCCTCGCTACACATGGCCGAAAGGAATTGTAATTAGTGCCATTAAAGCAAGGGACGGGCAGACCAGGAGCGCCATAGTGCAGACTACTCGAGGGCAATATCATAGACCTGCTGCAAAATTAGCCGTATTAGATGTTCGTGGAGCGGCAGTTTAGAGTAAGTCGTATTCTTATTAAAGAGATACTGGGGGGAGAATGTTAGAACTCCACTCCATACCCAAAGGTTAATGTGTGTAAAATGTTTGTAAACTTGCTTTGGTCGTTGCAACCGTGCAGCTATAATTAGAAAATGCAACCCAGTGCACACATGAACTGTCAGTTCATGTGTCAGCTGATGGTCATTTGTGCTTGGCTTTTGTTTTCGAGTTCCGGTAGAGGCAAGGCGGTTGTCACGACCAAAAGTAAGTGAAAAAATAATTAATTTTAAGTATTAGAAAT
>NC_051846.1:99510140-99527781 GCF_002237135.1 Teleopsis dalmanni
CGCTGTGTCAACACAGCCGTAGCAGCTTTGGCGTGTTGAAGATTAACCTGCAGGCACCTCATCATTTTATTGGTATCGTCCTTTACGAATTTCATCAGAGTAGCAATGAAATATTTAAATATTATTAAATATTATTTAAACATTATGTCAATGGATATTTTTTAAGGAAGAAGTTAGTGTTGGAATTTGTTTTGAGTGAAGCTAAATTGGCTCCTAGTAAATACTAGTTCTTTTCAATACAACTAATATAATAAGTAAAGTTTCTCCAATTTTCTAAAGTTCGTTTCATTTTTTACAAAATCCTGAGATACGAATAAACACGCAGGCGATTACGTATGATCTTAAAAGATGAGATGGCTCAGTTGAAAAGCCAAGTTTAAAATATGCAAATTTGTTGGTTGCGGCAACTCCTTCACTGCTGCAATTTTCTCATCATCAGTATGTACGCCTTCTGTGGTTACTTTGTGACCAAGATATTTGACTTCACGTTTGAAAAGTGAGCACTTCTTTGAATTCAGCTTCAAACCAGCAGCTTGTATTCGCTCGAATACTTCTTTCAACTTTTCTAGGTGATCGTCGAAGTCTTTACCCATTACAATTATATCGTCAAGGGAGACAAACAAGATTTCCAGGTTAGTCCTTTTAAGACGCGCTCCATGAGACGTTCAAAAGTAGCCGGAGCATTGTAGAGTCCAAACGGCATAACCGTGAATTGCCACAAACCATCACCGATACTAAATGCAGTCTTCTCTTTGTCTTCTTCTTTAAGTTCTACCTGCCAATAGCCGCTTCGTAGATCAAGAGTTGAGAACCATTGTGCGCCAGATAAAGTGTCGAGAGTATCGTCGATTCTTGGTAGTGGATAGCTGTCTTTCTTTGTAACATCACTCAGCTTACGATAATCTACGCAGAACCGTGTACTTCCATCTTTCTTCTTTACAAGTACTACCGGCGAACTCCATGGACTTGCCGATGACTCAATAACACCTTCATTTTGCATACCCGCAACTAGACTGGTTACCTCATCTCTTTTTGCCAGTGGAACTCTTCGAGGCGCCTGACGAATTGGTTTAGAATCACCAGTGTCAATTTCGTGTTTTACAATAGAAGTTCTTCCCTTGAGCGCAAAAATTGACCACTTCTTCCGTATGACCTGCATCGCCTTTCTTTTCTGACGTGCATTGAGTTCCTTAGTCCAACTTAGCACTTGCGCTATTGCATCCTCCTTTTTTGCAATGGTTTCTTTTTTCATTACTTCGGAATTTTCACTACAATTAACCACAGCTGAAACCTCTTGAAATTCACCAATTATTGCCCCCTTTTTTTATAAACTTTGATGTACCAGATAAATTCAAGAATCAGACAGGTATGCTACCATCTACTTTTGGCTCTACTAATGTTTTCCCCAGTAAGATGTCATTCATTCGGATTTTTCTTACGGCTTCAACGACCCACAACTTACTTGTCCTTTCCCCTCCATTTATTTTTGCCCATACGATCGCCTCTGAATTCTCTGGTATTTTCTGATTTTGACACAACCGGATCTGTCTTACACTGTTACTGCGCTGATATCCAGTATTTAGTTGACATTCGATATCCATGTATCGTAACATTTTTCTACTTAAGTCCAGTGTAATTCCATGCGTGATCATAAAATCTATACCAGTAATCACGTCATCGGTGATATCGGCGACCATGAATTCATGTTGAAATTCATAGCCACCTAAAGTGATTCGTTTCATGACCTTTCCTAGTATTGGCGCCTCTTCACCCATTGCAGTTCGAAGTTTTAGACCAGCCAATGATGTACAATTCTTCTAGGCCTCCTTTTATTATCGAATGTTAAGCACCAGTGTCCAAAGTCAAAATAAACGGCATATTGTTAATTTTTCCATCGATGGTTAGGCTGTTGGGTACCCGCTTTAACTGTGAGACGAGGATGATGGAGCAATCATTTACTGAAGTCAGTTCATGCCCCTTCGAACTGACTCTCGTTAGTTTAACGATGGCTTATTAGTCCCGCTAGAATTACTATCGTGATGTTTCTTTTCCGACGGAGAGCTTGATCGTGACCGTTTCCGATGTTGACGACAGTCTCGCGCCATATGTCCAAGTCTGTCGCAGACAAAACATCTTCCATTAAACTTGTTGCCATTTCTAACTAAGGCAACTTTCATCTGACGAATTATTTCTATCAGGTCATCCGCATCAGTTTCTATTTTCCGTTATTTTGCTGTAGGACGACACATAATACCGGCAGCTTCGTACGTCAATGCGCAGTTGACTGTTTCAGAGTAAGTCTTCTTCGGGAACATTACGACCTGTCACTTGGTTTCCGGATCACGTATTCCGTCTATGAAACTGTCAATTTTACTCTTCTCCATAAAATCACTAGAGTTACCAAAGTATGCCAAATTACACAAACGTTCAATATCAGCAGAGTATTCTTGAACACGTAATTACGAATCACCACATCGTTGCAGTAAGGTGCCAGCCGGTCCAGATGCACCACTTTCATTCGAACTCTATGATGTCCCGACTGTTGAATTCGATAAACCGCATCACAGATCTTCGTTCCATCAAGAACAGGGGGCTCCAAACAAACATCACAACATCTTCATCAGACACAAATTGCAAACACACACCGTTCTCATTCAAGATTTTTAATATTTGCTTACTTACTAATTGCAGAAATTCTATAAATCCTATATTTATTAACAAGTTGCTTATCCTATACTTCTATTTCCTCTTTTTCTTTTTACCTTCTTTCTTGTCTTCTTTCTTTTCTTTCTTCCTGCCTTCCCCTCTGTCTTTCCTTATGTCTTCCTTCTTGTCTTTCTTCCTGCCTTCACTCCAGTTTTCATTTTCCGTACTTTTGCTGTAAAGGAACACATTATACCGGCAGCTTCGTACGTCAAAGCGCCGCTAACCGTTTCAGAGTATGTCTCCTTTGAGAACATTACGACCTGACGCTTAGTTTCCGGATCACGTATACCGTCTATTAAAGTGTCGACTTTACTCTTCACCATAATATCACCAGAGCTACCAATGTAAACCAAGTTACACAACCGTTCAATGTCGGCAGAGTACTCTCTAGGAGTCTCGTCAACAGGTGGGGCTCTTGCTTCCAGTATTACCCTGTGTAATGGAGCCATAGAAACATTACCGTACTTGCGCTCCAATGTATCCATTACAGCTTGGTAGCTTTTATGTTCTTCGGGTGGAATTTGTTTTGAAACTTCTGCCGCACTACCTTTTAGTGCCACAATTAGTGATTCCGTTTTCTCACCAATATTCCAATTATTTGTTGCAGCCGCTATTTCAAATTTGAGTTTGAACACTTCAAAAGTCTCGCTCCCATCAAACGTCGGTGCCTGTAGTTTAACGCTTCCAGTTTCACGAATGACTGAAGATGACCTGCTTACCTGCCTACTCTCAGCATGGCTTTCCAATTGAACCGTCTCACCTTTTGAGACCTGGACATTCTGATCAATCGGATCCTTTCTTCTCGAGCACCTTTTTTGGACTTGTTGTAACTCCATCTTTAATTCGACAAAATTTTGTCCTAATGTCTGCGTGATTTCACTAAATTGTTGTTCCAGCTTTTCTTCCAACTTACGTAAACTGTGCGCCTGTTCTTCAGAATTTTTCTCAAGCTTCTGCATCATTAAGTTCATGATTGCCATCATTTCACTATTCGTGTCAGGTTTTTCATCGAGGAACTCGTGTTCTTCTACATATATGTCATTAGCCTCCAACGCCTCACGAAGTCTCAACTGCAGTTCTGCTTCTGCACCACCTGTGCCAAGTCCCACTTTCTCCAACTGCTCTTTCAGTTGAACCACAGTCAATTTTTCCAATTTCATCATTTTACTAAATCCCACTTCTGACACCAAATGTTACGTAATCGCCTGCGTGATTATTCGAATCTAAGGATTTTGTAAAAATGAAACCAACTTTTAAAATTGGAGAAACTATACTTATTATATTTGTTGTATTACAAAGAACTAGTATTTATTAGGGGTCAATTTAATAAAAACACAGCTTCACACCAAACAAATTTCCAAACTAACTTTTTATAAAAATATCAATTGACGTAATGTTTAAATAATATTTAAACATTTCATTGCTACTCTGATGAAATTCGTAACAATTATAATAATTATGCATAGTGCATGACGATTTTTTTGTGACGAGATGGTAAAAGTCGTCACACTATGACAACGCGAGCTCTTACACATCGGCTCATACCAGTGCCTATTTTGCCGGCGAAAACGTCGAATTGATGGATCATTCGCCGTACAACCCTGACTCGGTACCCAATGACTTCTTTTTATTCCCGCACATCAAAAAAAAATGCGTGGTCAACGATTTTCGTCGCCAGAAGGTGCTGTTGAAGCGTTCAAAAACCTTGTTTTGGAGGTGTCTCAATCGGAGTGGAAAAAGTGCTTCAACATTTGGTTTGAGCGCATGCAAAAGTGTATAAATCAGGTTGAAGAATACTTTGAAAAACAATAAAACAATTTTTGACGATAAATATTCGCATTTTTATTATTATGCCAGAAATATATATAGCAGCCCTGGTTTTAGCAATAGTGATTCTTCGTCTGATTTCTAGGCTGACATCATTGGTATCAAAATATATTTTGTATATAAAACAATAATTAATTCGACGCCATAAGGCCTTTTCTTTTGTAAGGATATATTATCGAATCATCAATATAAGCCAGTGAAGTAGAGCAGCTTTGAACAAAATCTAGACTTCTAATTTATGATCGTTTAACTTTCTTGATTTTCTCTGGCCATCGGTCAGAATTATAAAAACTAAATTCAGCGTTTATAACACAGAAAGTATTATTATGTACATTATAAGTTGAGACTATTTTTAAGCAAATTATTAGTATATATTAGTTACTTACTTACTGTTGTCCTTCTCACCTAACGGACCCTATTCCAGCTTCTCTTGTACTTTGATTCCAGGAGTACTATCCGTCTTTAAGCTTCTGATACACTGTTCTTCGACATGTCTAAAAAAGCATGTCTAAAAAAGCATGTCTATGGTCTTCTTTAGACCATATGATTTAAGAATTTTTTCTGGCCTTGAATGATTCAGGTATCTGTTGTTTAAAAGCTTTTAGAAATGTCAGAAATACAAACTGGACAAAGTACAAATCATCTACAAATGAGCTGATGACAAACACCCCTTTTTACTCTCTAGAGAGTACAAGATCTGGACGAAAAAGCACGAGATCTTACCTTAATATTTAACAAAGCTTTTAACCTTGCTTGTCCTTCTACTCGCCCTAGTAAGGGCCATGTTATGCAGAGTGTCTTGAGCACGGCATGAGTAGAATTGTTGTTGTTTTCAATGCAAATTTTAAATTTGAGAATGAGAAAAAATACAATATGGCCGTTCAAACTCCGGCATGAGAGCCGGCGTATTTGTGCCCCGGCACTAAGGCAAAACAGTGTTGTTTAGTAATAAATTTTAACATTTACGGCTTTTAGGAGCAAATTACTACAATTCCACAATTGTAGTAAAAAAATTTTTCTACAATTTTTGGAGAAAAAATGGCGGTAAGCAACACAGCCTTTATTTATAAATCGCTTTTAATATAATTACACTTTCCGAATTTAAAGAAAGGCGTAAGTATTATTAAGTACTATTAACAATTATTATAAGATAATATAATAATAAATTAACATTATTACAGCCTCTATGAGTTTTTTCTTACTAGATATTTTTGGTGGCAAATTGAAAGTGAACATATCTAAATTTCCTTTTAAATTTAGGCACAATCAAGAGCTAGTAAAAATACAAAATTGGCAATACTGATGTACCACTCTGCATAACAAGCATTTTCGGCATGGCCCGAAAAAGCTTAATTTGCCGTGTCCGAGACACTCTGCATTACAGGGCCCTAAGAAGTGTGATCCACCTTGGTGAAATAATAGCTTGAGAAAAGAATGCAGTACACCTTTCAATAGGACAAAGCTAAATAGAAATGAGAGTGACTGATTTGAATATAGGATCTCTCTGCAGAAATATAAGAAAGAATTACATAAGTCTAAAAGGACTAGTTGGCAATCATATTATTAGGAGATTAGCAGAGACTCTGAAACCTCTAGACAACGCAAAATCTTATCTAAAATTCATTTCTCTCAGAGTTGCTAAAAACTCGAATGGGACTTATTCTAATAATACTAGAGAGTCGCTAGATACCCACTTCGCGGGATTACCAGATGATATACATCCAATTGAGTTCAGTATCCTTCCGAAACAACTTCGCCACATATAACATTTTACATCAGCTTTTTTGTTACAGTATTTCCAAAAATATTAAGCAATCTAAATTATGTTTTCTACAGGTAGGTTAAAGCTGTTAAAGCTTGAAGAATTTTAAAAATCATTTCTTGGTGATTAATTGGTTTTTATTTATTCAGGAAGATTATATGAATTACTTACGCCCAGTTCAATATAGAAGACGGCGACTCAAACTCTTTCTTATATAATTCAGCTCTCTAATATAAATGTTAAATGTATAACAATTTTATCCTAAACCTCTGTGGCATCCATAATTTTCGTACTTGTTTTAGCTCTTTTTGTTGATGCGGTATCGGTGCTGAACTATCTGCGATATTAAGATGGAAGGTGTTCAGTAATATGCGTTCTATTAACGTCATTAGCGAACCAGTGCAATGGCATACATACGATTTAACCTTAATAAAGATTATTGAAAATGCGCGAAAATTCTGTAGAGGAACGAAGACAAAGTAAAACTATTGGAGACCAAAAGTAAAATTTAAGTAATTAAAAAACTTAAGTAAGTAAAGCTTAAATATATAAATATTAAAACTAATATATTAAAAACCATACTTATATAATAGAAATAGAAGGAAATCTTTTAAGGATTAAAATTTTTCCCAATTTCCAACCTACATGTAACCAGTGTGAAGTGGTTATCTGAAATAAAAATTGATTAATTTTTATTTAATATATTAAATGTACACAACTTAACAAAAACCCACGCCAGCATTCACACAACTACACCACATGAATCAAGCTGATGATTTTGATGTACAAAATATATTCACAAAAAATATAAAATATATTTAAATAATAAAATAATAATCGTACTTTATTAATTTATTACTTATATTTATATTTTTTGTTAATATTAATTTTATTTTAATAAATAAATATAAATATTAAATGCAGAAACTACCGACACTAACGTAAATACTTTTCTAATCAAAACAAATGCAAAACACAAGAAATGTCAAAAAGACCTTTTGTGCAAAGAACTTTATGCAAAAATTGATGAACGCACATACGAGTATTATTAAAAGAACTGCTTTTCACTTTGCATTTTGCAAGCTATTATCAGTTTTTATGCATTTTTCTCCCATTGATAATATAAACCTTTAATTTTGAAATTGAGTTATGCTAAATTTTTAAAAAAGTACTCAGAAAATGCAAAGCGTTGCACCAATTAGTTTAAGGCAAATATTATTGCTGTTTTTAAAATAAATTTAGTTGCTGTTTATCATTTGACAATAATTGAAGGGATATCTCACCGGAATTTTTACAAGTTTACAATTTTATTTTATTAATTTATTAACATTAATTAAATATTTATTTCTTGAATTTAAAACCAATATTTTAATAATTTTAAATTGACTGTACTATAATAAATTATTAAACTATAAGCTTTATAAGCTTAAAATTAAAATAAATTCGATTTTATGCTTATATATTACGCTATATACTTATATTTATACTAATGCTTTTATTTATACAATATATATTTATATTGTACCAATCCTAAAATTAAAAAAATTAAAAAATATAAAATTAAGTAAAATAAAATATAAAAATTAAATCCATAAATTTCGTATACATTCACTTTTATTACATAAAATATTTAATTTAATATACTTAATTTTTTTATATTTTATTTTCAAATTTAAATATGCCTTTGCTTCCTCGTACAGTTCCGATGACGCTTTCTTACGTTTTTTTAAACTCATTAATACGTACTATGCATAAATCATGTACTCATACCATCAAAATATCAAACAAAAAAAAAAAATATACAAACAGAAACGAAATGCTTTCAAAAATCAATATCAAAATGAAAGTGATCTAATTTTTGGTGCAACGCTTTGCTTTGCATTTTATACAGAAACTCTGGAATAAAATCTTTATTTGCAAAGTGCAAAGTAAATCATCTTAATTCTTTGGTACAACGCTTTTCAGTTTTACTTTACAAAAAAAGTCACTCATAAGTTTTTCAAAGTGCAAAGTGAAAAGTGTTGGTGTAATAATGCCCAGCTATACTTAAAGCATTTGCGCTACATTACAGTTTGGTCGAATGTGTATATAAGAAGATGCATTTCTTAAGAAAAATTACTGACCAGTACTCAAAGGCATCAGGAGTACGAAGAAGCACTTAGGAAAAAACTCTCAAAGTGGAGTTAAGCATACAAGAAAACTTAAAAATCTTTTATATATATATAGAATTTTATCCTTCCTACAGCAACAAATACAAGCGTAAACACGTTTATATGCTTGATATTAAACCCTTAGATAAGCGTGATCGCGTTCATATCCTTATTATTAAATCCTTTTGTAAGCGTGAACACGTTTACATCGTGTACTAAACCTTATATAGGCGTGGATACGTCTATATATAATAATGTCTATAACTAACAAACATTTCTTCCACAGCAAGCATCGAAGAGAATACACTGGCTATTACCAATACTATATAATAAGTTATAACGCAATTTCAATATAAATATAAAGCCTTTAAACATTGTTGGATTTAAGGAAACATCTTAATAAATAAAGATCGAAAATAAAACACTGTCTCCTATTATTTATAAATTTATTGCAACGACCCAAAAGAGGTCACAACTGAAAAAACTTTGCAAGAATCCATGATATTGTGTTGGATGATCCAAAAATTAAATTGCGTGAGATGTCAAACATATCATATGAACACGTATCGAATATTTTACATAAATCTTTGATTATGAAAAAGCTTTCGACAAGATGAGTGCTGCATTTGCTCACAATTGACCGAAAACGATGACTTCGTCTTTTAAAACATTATTTGGAATTGTTTATGCACAAGCTATCTGACTCTGAGTGTCAAGTAGTGACAATTCCTGAAACATGAATTTATTACTTAACGTCTGAGGGAAAATAACAAGCCAGAGAACGTTTAGAGCCCCGGATAATGCTCCTAAAAGGCCATGAAGTGAACAATCGACTGGAAACTCATGTGGAATACCATAATTTTCATAGAATATTTGAAAAAAAAAAAACAATAGCGGCCGACTAATATTGCATATTATTAGATCGATTGAATAAGAAAATCAAGAAAAAAACTATCAAATTTGGCGAAAAAAAAATGTTTTTGCAGGATAACGCATTGGCTCACACCTCAATAAAACCATAGCAAAATTAAATGAATTACGGTACGAATTGCTTCTTCACCTACCGTATTCTCCAGATTTAGCTCCCACTGACCTGTTTCCAAACTTGACAAGATGGCTCAAGTGAAAGATTTTCGCAACAAACGATGAAATGAAATGGTAAGCTGTGGTAAGTTTTATAGGACTTGATAAATCAAATTATTTAAGAGGTATCCAAATGTTGGTAGATCATTGGATCTTTCAAAAAAATGCGTTTTTCTTACTTAGGTAGGATATTTATCAATCCATCTTGTATAGTTAAGGAATTCTTTTTTTTGATTTTTCATTGGATATTCACCTACATTATATGAAAATAATGATTTCGTGTGGTGTTAATTTTTTTGTTTATATGACATTTAAGCACATTGATATTAATATCTATTGTCAATATATGTTTGACAATCATAGCTAAATGCATACTGATTAACCTTAGTTTATATTTTGTTTTATCTAAGAGCAGATAATACATTAACAACGTTTTAACATTTTAAATTCTAAGAGTTGCATTCTTTTTCATCACGATTTCGACCACATTTTCAGCCGATTTTTATTTTTTTTGATTAACTGCTTTGTGATTAAAATTTAAACATACCCATTTCATCTAAGCACACCATTTTATGTTGAACCTTTTTATTTAAAATCTTTTCATAACTTATTAAATCAGTTTCAATAAGAGCAATTAATGATGTCTCTCTGATATTTCTTTTCATTCTCTTTTATTGCATTCACTATTGCATTCACCATTCTATTTGGTTTGACATTCTATTGTTCGCTCGTTATTTAATTTCTATGAAAAACACACTAATTTAAATATTTTTTAAATATAATTTCTCTCTTTGGGTCTCTTTACTTTTGCATTGAAAAAAAAAAACAAGATAATTTCAAGACTATTTAAAAAGCTGTTAAGTTTTTCTGTAGCTTTCAATATAACTTTTGTATCACTTTCTATTGCTACTGTTTATTGTTTCACGAAAGTCATTTTGACTCTCAAATAAAATCTTCGCATTGTTTTCTACAACTGAGTACAGCACAACAATTGCATGATGATTCATGAAATTTAGAGCTTGGCCACTAAATATTAATTGTTATCGAAAGTAAATTTTTTAATTTGTTGTTTAATTTTTTTACGTTAGCTGTGCCAATAATTTTGTTCAGTCAAATTTAGTTCTTGTTTTGGTTTTTTAATTTTAAAAAATTAAATAAAAGAGAAAATGCAATAAAATAAAATGAATTTAAAAGCAAATTAAACTTTTTATCTAAAAAAATTTTATTTTGAGAAATGGAAGCGTAAACATCGTTTAAATGCACGCATGATTTGTCGTTAGCATGCGATGCTTTGCAAATATGAATGAATTTAATTTTAAATATTTGTATTTTCTACCTAGGTAAAATTTTTTAATTTCCAAAACATTTTATTAAGAAGAATTAAAATATTAATAACCTTGGGCTAAAAAAAAATAACCAAACATTAAATTACAATAAAAATTTTGTTTTAAATATTAATTGCATTGTGCACCTACGGAAAATTTGTTATTAAAAAATACCAAAAAAAAAAATTAAATTATATAAAATATAATATATATAAAAATAAATATATAAATTGAAATCATAAAAATAAATATAAATATATAAATTAAAATTATAAATTAAATGTAAAACATCATTTTTCGTAAGGAAATTACGCATAGCAGCCGCTGTCGACACTTCAGCGATTGCTTGAATACTGATGAGTGAACAAATTTTGCATTGTTTGCTGGAGGCGTGTTTAAAAAATTGTTGGTAAATTTAATGTGTAATGGAGAGAGAAGACTTCGTGTGTTTGTCAACGCGCGTTGATGTCTAAGGGCCACTTAAGTCTACAAGCTTTGCTTGAAAATTATTTCCGAAAAACTCAATATATTGGAAACATGCTTTATTGTTTTTTCAAAACATTCAATGCACAGTCGGTGTCATAAGTCTACAACCAGACAGTACAGACAACTTTGTTTAAAAATATTTACCAAATAGCTCAATTTATTGGAAATATACTTTGTTTTTTTTTATAATATTCAATGCACATTGTTTTCGCGAAGTTTCTTTGCATTTGTTCAAAAAAGAGCAGAGATAATGGTGCTTTTATTGTCAAGGGTAGCAAAACAAGCGATCAAAAGTCTACAAGCCCTTGGTATTTCTATAGTTCTAAGGCGAGTTAAATTTTAATTGGTGATAATTTGGATTTCATCTCACTCAGTTTGTGGTAATTAATAATAAAACTATAAAAAATTGTATTGTGCTTAAAATACTTACTTCAAACTGGCAATGGTGTCTAATCCAAAAGACATCAGCGTCGTTGAAAGAAAATCATCATACACTTTTGGAAGGAAACGAAGTCGAACATTCCTAATTTGAAAAGAGATAATTTAAATAAAAATTGTTTTCACAACTACACTTGTTATTGTTATTACGTCAATTACAATGCCGAATACTGAGGGAGCTACTCACGAGGCAGAAGGCGATCAAACATTGTTAGCGATGCCTGAGCAAACATCGAGCGATATCTGCCGATTGAGTGTTAAAACACTGCCATTCATCAGACATGATCCAGACTTGCATTTCATACAAAAGGAATCGCAGTTCAGAAACGCCATCATCACTACGGATCAAACAAAATACGATCATGTGGTTTACAACCTTGACAGCGCTACGTTAAAAAACATAGCATATATTGTCCGAAATCCTCCGCTGATTGGAAAATATGAAGCGATTAAAGAACGTCTGATCCACGATTATGCCAATTCAGAAAACCGGAAGCTGCGACGTCTAATGCAAGAATGTCAGTTAGGCGACTTAAAACCTTCTCAGCTACTCAGAACAAATCGGAATTTGGCTAGCTGTCAAATTAAGGACGGCGCTATCAAACAACTGTGGCTCGATCAACTACCTGAAGCTGTTCGGGCTGAAGTCTCATTTGCAGAAGTCGATCTAGACAAGCGTGCACAGCAGGCGGACTTAATGCTCGAGATGGGCAACTATTATACAGTTTTGGCAGTGCAAAACAAACAATTCAGTGTGCAGCATGCCATTCGACCTCAGTTCATTGATTGCAACAGTCGAAAAGTTAAACAATAGACAAAATTCAATGGAATAGGATGAAATCCATCACCGGCCACGATTAAGAGCAGCTACTGCTAAGCGTGACAATCGAGCCCAATCCAGATCTGCAAACCAAGTTGCAAGCTATCCAACCTGTTATTATCATTTTAAATTCGGCGCTAACGCAAGCAAGTGCGCACCACCTTGTAATTTCACAACAACTGCCTTGTAATTTCAAATTAAAATCCCTTTGTCACCGGCGGTCAACGAGGCGTCTGAACCACATAAATCCTGCCGACTTTTTTTAACCGATGACCTCACACGATTAAAGTTTTTAATGGACACAGGAGCAGATTTTTCCATTTTACCGGTTTCGTTCTTTGGTAAACACAAAACTTCGGTTTCATCAAAGTCTCTTTACGCAGCAAATGGTTCAACTATTCGTACTTTCGGAAATAAGTTACTCACACTAATCTTAGGCCTAAGCAGTGTGTTCAATTGGGAGTTTGTAGTTGCGAAAATCGAAAAACCAATACTGGGAGCAGACTTTCTCGAACACTATGATCCCATAGTAGACGTCAAACGCAAATACCTCATCGACAACACAACTGGATGGAAAGTGTCCTGCACAACTGCACACCATCAACACGAACCAATTTTGCAGTAAAAAATGATCACAAGTTCGTTAAATTACTATAAGAATTAATGGAGCTGGTGATTCCAACATCTTACAATAAAATTAGGGAAATCAAACCGCTGTCCAGCATTATATTGCTACAATAGGTCAGCCGGTTTATTCAGGTGCAAAACGACTTAATCCATAGAAGATCCAAACAGCAAAACGCGAATTTGAATATATGCTTGAACAGTGCATATGTGTACCATCGCAGAGTGAGTGAGCCAGCCTATTAAACATGGTCGAAAAAAATAAAAGAACTTGACGACGTTATTGTGACTATCGACGCCTTAATGCGCAGACAATACCCGATCGGTACCCAATACGCCATGTGCAAGATTTCACGCAGACATTTAGCGATAAGTGTATATTTACAACACTGAACTTAGAAAGGGCATATTATAATATACCGATTGCCCCGAGGATAGGGAAAAAACAGCAATCGCCACTCCATTTGGCTTATTCGCATTTAATGTCATGACCTTTGGACTCTGCAATGCAGCCCAAACCTTCCAATGTCACTTGGACCAAGTACTTAGAGGACTCGACTTTGTGATTTGTTACATTGATGACATCTGTATCGCTTCATCATATGAATCGGAACATTACCAACACGTGCGTATACCAGGTGTACCGGTATGAAGTGAGCGTAAAGATACAAATGTTCCGACAGTGAACATTTGTTGTGAACGAGCCTTTATTTCTTTTTGTTTGTTTGCTATGACATGTGTGAAATATATTTAGTATACATCAAGTCATTGAACAGACATCATATTTTTTCATCGTGTTAAAAATGTCGAATTTTGTACCAGAAAGTGATGATTTGCGGAAAGCATTAATTTTTTGTTTTCATTTGAAGAAAAGTGGTAAAGTGGTGCAAAGTCGCATCGAATGCTTGTCGAGGCATATGGTGATCATGCTCTATCAGAAGCAACATGCAAAAGATGGTTTCAACGGTTCAGAAATAATGATTTTGATGTGAGAAATGAAAATGAAGAACGTGGAAGACCGCCAAAAAACTTTGAAGACGCCGAATTGTAAACGATATTGGATGGAGATGACACTTTGGGTCAAAAGGAAATGGCAGAAATGTTAAATGTTGCACAACAAACAATTTCTGACCGTTTAAAAGCTATGGAAAAGATCCAAAAGTGTGGAAAATGGGTGCCACATGAATTGAATGAAAGACAGATGGAAAACCAAAAAAACACTTCTGAAATTTTGCTTCAAAGACACGAAAGAAAATCGGTTTTGCATCGGATTGTTACTGACGATGATAAATGGATTTATTTTAAGAATCCTAAACGGAAAAAACAATGGGTTAATCCGGGACAACCATCAACATCGACTGCAAAACCAGATCGATTCGGCAAGAAGACAATACTGTGTGTTTGGTGGGACCAGAAAGGTGTGGTGTACCACGAGCTCCTAAAACCTGATGAAACCGTCAATGCTGGTCGCTATGAACAACAAATGATAAATTTGAACCATGCATTGATCGAGGAACAACCAGAATGGGCCAGAAGACACGGCAAGGTAATTCTGTTTGTTTTGCTTTTAAAGAGAACAATTTTTTGGCGTGGTATCCACAATTGCCAGAAAGGTGGTCAAAATGTGTAGAAAGCAATGGCCAATACTTTGAATAAAATGTTTTTTACTTTCCTATTAATAATTAGTATTTTATTTTCACCAAAAAACGCTCATTTCATACCGGTACACCTAGTAGTATTCGAGCGACTTCAACAGTACGGAATTAAGCTGAACGTTTAAAAATGCGTCTTTGGCCAACAAGAAGTAACGTTTATCGGTCATACCATCAACCAACAAGGCATACGCTAACCAAAGGAGAGAGTAGAGGCAATACTTAATGTCCCAAAACCAAACACGGTTCAGTAATTAAGACGATTTCTAGCTACGGTTAATTTCTATCGACATTTCGTACCTGTTGCGGCCGCAACTCAAAGCGCATTGCAAAAACTTATAAAAACAAATAAAAAGAATGATAAAACTCAATTGGAATGGACAGGAGATGCAAAATTGGTTTTTGTCACATACAAAAAAGCACTCGCAGATGCAAGTATATTAGTACATCCAACCACAGATGGTAAACTGGAGCTCCACGTCGATGCAAGCAACTCAGCAATAGATGCAGCACTACACCACATACAAAATGGACAGATCGAACCTCTCGGTTTCTATTTAAAGCGTCTAACCGAGACTCAAAAACGAATCAGCATATATGATAGAGCATTGCTTGCCATTTACCAAACCATTAAAAACTTTGTGTACATGATCCAAGGTAGAAAATGCACAGTTTTGACGGACTACAAGCCTATCATATTTGCGTTCCAGCAGAAATCTGAAAAGGCATCTTTAAAGTAGTTAAGGCATCCGAATTTCATAGGACAGTTCACGAAAGACATACAATACATCGCCGGAAAAAATAACAACGTAGCAGATTTACTTTCACGTATTGATGAAATAAATGGCTGCCAACAGAACGATTTCAACAAGTTAGCTGAGAGCCAGAAAGATGACGCCGAATTAAAAAACCTGTTAACCAAAAATCAGACATCGTTGGAACTCAAGTGGGTCAGCATGCCAAGTTTTCCGGGCAATACATAATCTGGGGGATCCAGGAAGTAAATCATTGCTCAAACAAATATGTGAGCGTTTCGTTTGGCCAGCTATGAAAAAAGACATAACGAAAATGGTAAAATCTTGACATCCATGCTAACGCACAAATCAAACAATATTTGGTAGTTTCAAGCTACCAGAGCACCTTACGATGGACTAATTAAGGTAACCTATCGCGACGATAAGTTGATAACCATTCTACGGAAAGACAAAACCAGTACGTGTAAGTATAGAATGGTTCAAAGCTGCCTATCTCTGTGATGACGAGCAAAAAAAAAATTAATATCAGACAGCACGACAGTATTATGCTCATCGAAAAGCAGATGAAAATAACCAGAAGCTTCATACAAAAAGAACTCAAACAAGGTCTAGCGGCAGGCGAATTTGGATGCCAGTTCGATTTGCTGAGAATGTTTAATCAGTGGCATAGGATCACTAATTATATCGTGACTTTGCTTCACTCAGTAACTAGAGAGGGAAAGATGTGGCGCACGAATCTTTTAACTACAAACGCAATTTTAGCTTGAACATCTCGTTTGAAAATTGCATTTAAGGCGTGCGCAGCAAATCAATATTTATCGCAGCCACTGCAGAGACGAAGTTTAACAAAACGCATTTTAAAGCTAAATAAATGAACAAACACAAGTAATGGTAAAAAGCTTTTGCGCAGATTACTTTTTGCATATGCAGCACATTCCCATCATTGACTTTAGCCATATGCAAGCAGCCAGACTGCTGCAATATGAAACCTCACTTATGTGAGATGATAAAATGTATACATGCTCCTCTGCTGTGTTAGTGCTTGCCGGCGTACTAACACAATTATGTAGTCGGTAGTTTTAAGATAAAGTAAGACAATAATTTTAATAACGAAACGTGAACTAAACTAAGCAGACGTGTTCTTATTATATGGACTTTTATTTTTTCAATGTTCTTATTATATGGCGATCCTGCCAGGAACTATTTTGTAGCAACTGCTTTAGTCCGTAAAAAATTCGAAAAAAAGTAAATTTTGTAAATTTAAATAAATTTTGTATAAAATTTTGTATAAAATAATTAAAAGAAATAACAAAATTTGCAATTAAATGCATTGAGCTAATTAAAGCATATATGAATAATGAAAAATAAAAGTTAATGTAAATTTTGCAAAATCTCCGTAAATATACAAAACCAACATGAAACTAACAATGTTCACTTTAAAAATCTTTATACAAAATAAATTATTAAAAGTAAAGTAATAATATTGATAATAATAATATAATAATAATATTGATAATGACATTATAGTAAGAAGTGTTTAACTTACATAAACAATTATTTTGGAAATATTAATTAATGATAATAAAATAAAGAAAAAAAAAACATAAGCGTGCCGAAATCTGAGAGAAAGGACGTTACATATGCGAATCTTACTCAACCGATGGTCAACTTTCTCAACTAACATACATAAATTTGTTCAACAAACGTGAGTACCTCAAACGCAAAGGAATTAAGAATTTTACAATTTAAGAAAATGAAAATGTTAAATTTACTTTTGATTAATTTAGTTAAATGATTTTATTTTGTAAATACTGTTCAAAAATAATAAAAACGTTCTATTTTATACATTACTTTGAAAATTTAATAATTTAAGGTAACGAAGATACAAAATATCTGAAGATACAAAATATTATAAAATATCTGATTAACCGAAAATGTTAAATTTACTTTTGATTTATTTAATTAATTTTATATCGTATTTTGTAAATACTATGTTCATATATTTTTCTACAA
>NC_051846.1:99527881-99535911 GCF_002237135.1 Teleopsis dalmanni
TACTCCACCCGTTAAAAAGTCATGCAGATCATTTAAGTATAGGGAGAACAAAATCGGGCTGAGCAGACATCCTTGTTTTACACCTTGAGTAACTTTAAATAAGAGATATAAGATTACCGTCCCTTACGCAACTGCTGGTGTTCGAGTATAATTTCATCAGTGTGCTCAAAAACTTATGAGACAAACCTAAAGAAGCTAATTTGAAAAATAAGGCATTCCTGGGTATAGTGTCAAATGCACATGAAAAATCCACAAAAAAGGCATATGTTTTTTTATTGTTACTTAAATTTAATTGTATAATAGAGGTTAGATTAAAAATATTATCAACAGTTGAGTAAGATCTCCGGAATCTAGCTTGGTATTTATTTAATATATTATTGAGCTCAACCCAGCTATTCATACACGAAAGTAGTATATCAGTAAATATTTTATATATAGAGTCCAGCAATGATAATCCACGATAATTAGTAACTATATTGGGATCTCCTTTTTTAAACATGGGTATCCAGATTGTATTTTCGAACTAAATTAAGAAAATGAAACATATTTTTTCTAAGTTCATGACACTGGCTATCAAACCATTCATTTTTTGGGTCAAAACGCTTTTTCAAAGTCTGGTTTCCCCACGCATCGCGAACTTTTTCAAGGAACATATCCAATTTAACATCAATCTGCATGTTAGAACTTATATAATCAGAACAAGTAGTCATTTCTAGCCGTTCTCTGTATCTAACTTGATGGAAAACGGAATTCAATAACCGCATGTGATCAGAGTATGATTTGTAAAGAACATGTAAAGAGCTTATGTATCTAAGTAACTAAAATGAACAGATACAGAAATCAACAACAGTTGACCCATTTGGAACCTCATAGGTTTTTACAGATAAAGAAAGAAAACACGTCTTTATTTAAATACGGTTTTATTAACAATAAACAATAAATATAGAAATATATAATAGAAAGAGGAAAAAGTATTCAATAAGGGTGTTTGGTTTGCAGTGTTGCATTTACTAGTATTCTTCAACACCCCTTCTCAAATCTAACATCCTTTTACAATAATATGTTATTACGTTTTTAATCCAATTAATTGAGAGAAACGTACATGTTTTTCTTTAGGCAAATTTTTGTTAAA
Source organism: Teleopsis dalmanni (assembly GCF_002237135.1). Taxonomy (NCBI): domain Eukaryota; kingdom Metazoa; phylum Arthropoda; class Insecta; order Diptera; family Diopsidae; genus Teleopsis; species Teleopsis dalmanni. The sequence goes on from NC_051846.1 coordinate 99,529,014, forward strand.
TATATTTGCAATCATATCGTTTGTTGGGATATATTCCAATTTTATAATATTACTTTTAACAATTTCTTTCAAATAATGGAATTTTATGTCAATATGTTTTGTTCGTTCATGGTGTACTGGATTTTTGGCTAAATTTTGCGCGCTAATATTGTCGCCTCTAATAACTATTGGTTTATCTTCATTTCCACAGCCAAGTTCCATCAACAGTCTCCTTATGTGCACCGCTTCCTTTGCACCTGAACATAAAGCAACATACTCCGCTTCAGTTGTACTAAGCGCTGTTACACCTTGCTTCTTCGATTCCCATGAAATTGGACCACCACTTAACTTAAAAACATATCCCGAGTACGATTTTTTGTCAATTGGATTTGAACCCCAATCAGCATCAACATAACCATGTGCATCTCCGCCATCGGATTTGTAATGTAGCTTTAAATCGACAAGTAACGGAGAATGTGTTTTGCTGCTTTTTCGTGCTCTGCTTCTGGTTCTGTATTGACTTGAGACAACTTACTTACTGAGTGTATGATGTCTGGTCGAGTAGAGATAGCTAAATACATTAATTCTCCAATCAAAGTTTGGTAACGATATTTGTCATTCGACATTTTTTCCAGCACTATGTACAACTTTGAAACCATTATCTAATGGAGTTGAGACCGGTTTACATGTTTCCATACCATATTTTTGGAGTAGATTCCTGATATATCGTTTCTGGCACACAGATATGTTGCCTGTATCGCCTTGCCTCTCAATCTCCCACCCCAAAATATAGTTGGGAGGTCCTTTATCTACTACTTGAAACTCTTTTGACAGTAATTTCTTGAATTCTTCTAAGTCACTCATAGATGAGGAACACGATGTAAGACCATTTTTCTTTAATACATCTTCGAGTTTGTTATTCCATTCACTACCCGACTGCTTGAGGCCATAAATTGCTTTATTTAATTTCAACACTTGATCTGGATGCTTCTCACTAACAAAACCTGTTGGTTGTTCCATATAACAGTCCTCATTTAGTGGGCTGTTTAAATATGTAGTTGTCACGTCTAATTGTTGCAAATACTCTGCAGCTAATGCAAGTAACATTCGTATAGTTGCGTATCTAATTAGTGGTGAAAAAGTTTCCAAGTAATTAATACCATATTTTTGACTGCATCCTTTCGCTACCAGTCTAGCTTTAAACCTTTCAATTACACCATTATGATCTCGTTTTAAACTATAGACCCATTTACTTCCAATGACTTTTTGGTGTCTCGGTAAATCAACCAATTCGAACGTATTGTTTTTAACTAAAGCACTATATTCGTCTTTCATAGCTTCTAACCAATATTTAGCATTTTCCCCATTTAACGCTTCATTTATATTTTGAGGAATTGTAATTAGTTCATCTTTATTCATCATATTTACAGCATTATATATTTTTCCCGATCTCAATGTTTTTAAAGTTGGTTCAATATTTTCATTACAACCTTTCATTTTTAAAATTTCTTCACAAGATATATCATTCGGATTAGTTTCATATATATCTTTACTTTCAGTTATTTTATTTTCTAGTTCCAATTGAATATTCTCGTTTTGATTTTTATCAAATTCTACAAAATACACATCAAGACTGATTGTTATTTTGCGAGTTAATTTATCAAATAGACGATATGCTTTTGATACATCTGAATATCCGACCATCAAGTATTCTTTTCCTTTTGATCTAAGTTTGTTACTCTGTTTTTTATCTAATGCAATTGCCACACATCCAAAAATTCTTAGATGTTTAACAATAGGTTTACGATTAAACCATGCCTCATACGGTGTCATACCATCTAAAGCCTTTGTAGGAGCTCGGTTACGTAAATACGCTGCAGTATTTACAGCTTCTCCCTAAAGTGATTCATCAACACTAGATCCATTAATCATACATCGAGCCATTTCTAATAAAGTTCTATTAAGTCTTTCGGCCACACCATTTTGCTGTGGTGTATATGGAGCACTTAATTGTCTTATTATTCCATTAATTTTTAGGTAATTATTAAATTCTTAATTTATAAATTCGGTTCCGTTATCACTTCGGAGTATTTTAATTCTCTTGTTCGTTTGACGTTCGACCATTGTTTGAAATTCTTTAAAAACGCTAAAAACTTCATCTTTACTTTTTATGAAATACACAAAAATATATCTTGATTTATCGTCAATAAATGTTAATATGTATCGCGATCCACCATTTGAAGGTTTGCTCATTGGACCACATAAATCGGTATGAATTATCTCTAAAATTTCGTTTGCTCGATTACGTGAGTTTGGAAACGGCTTTACGCAGCATTTGTTTTTTAAACATATCATGCAATCTAAATTATTATTAATTTTCGTATTAATTCCATAAACCATTTCTTTTTTAATAATTTCTTTTAAACTATTAAAATTTAGGTGTCCAAATCTTTAATGCCATTTTTTGGCTTCTTCATTTGTATTATAAGCAACAAGTAAGTTATTGTTGTTAATGTTATTTAAATTTAAAAAGAATAGATCTCCAACTCGATTAGCAGTTAATAAAATGTTATTATCTTTGTCCAAAATAAAAACTTTATTTTCTCCAAACTTTACTGCATAATTTTTTTCGACTACTTTACTAAGGGATAAAAAATTGCATTGTAACTGTGGTACATATAATGTATTATTGAGTTCTATGTTTATTCCGTTGCTACACAATTTAATTTTGCCTTTCCCTTTTGCATCAATCTTCATTCCACCGGCAACTATTATTTTTTCTGAATGTTCTCTTAAATCGTCAAACAATTCTCTCTTACAGCATAAATGAGCAGTAGCTCCACTCTCAAAACACCGTTGATCCTTGTTTAACATACTTAAATTTGATGCTGCTGCTACAGCACTAAGAGTTATAACATTATTTGGCAGCATGGGCTGTTCTCTTTTTTTAATTTGGCACTGTGATGCATATTGACCTCGTTGAGAACAATTATAACATTTTACATTTTTAAAATTTGCTTTACTTACAGTTTCATATTTTATATAGTTGTTGTTTTTGTTTTTGATAGAATTATGCCTGTTATTCCTAGAAAAATGTTTTTAGTACATTAAGACTAGGAAGCTGATCTCGGCTTTCTAACGCCACCACAAGACTCTCATACATTTTAGGTAAACCAGCCAGTATCATAATTACTAATAATTCTTCTTGAAGCGTTATACCAATTTCGCTCAACTTATCCACAATCGAAGTAAATTCTGAAATATATTGTTGAACTCCACCATCATACTTCATTTTTGTACTTATCAATTGTTTAAACAATGTAACTTTTCTGATTGGCCCTTTTGGTAAATGAATCTCCCGCAAAGTTTCCCAAATTATTTTTGCAGTTTCACACCGTTTAATATGTTGAATTTGACCTGGTGTTGCAGCCAAAATTATCGTTGCCATCGCTTTTTCATTTTTGGTTTTCCATGCTTTACTATCTGCGTCTTTGTCAGTACTGGGCAATGGTTGTTTTGTTTCGCCACACACAACGTCCCACAACTCTTGATGCACCAACACACTTTTTATTTGAAGACTCCATGAGTCATAATTGTCTTCACCAAGTTTTTCAATGTTAAACATTTGAGACGAACTCATTTTTAATTTTTACTTTATATCCGACACACGGCTTTTTAATATTTATTTAAGTTAATAATAACACGTGCTCCTGGTCGCAGTGTAAGCGTTGTTGGGAACATAACCTGTTAGATTTTTACAGATAAAGAAAGAAAACACGTCTTTATTTAAATACGGTTTTATTAACAATGAACAATAAGTATAGAAATATATAACAGAAAGAGGAAAAAGTATTCAATAAGGGTATTTGGTTTGCAGTGTTGCATTTACTAGTATTCTTCAACAGACCCACATATGTAAATTCTAAATCTTTATCACCTCGACACCTGCTGTTACTTATAACACCACCGATGTCCTCCAGAAAGCCTAGAAGTTTTCTTCCCTTGGTATCAAGTTTCACATCTTTTGATACTCTTCTTACCTCAATAAGTGGAGAATCAGATAATAAATTACCATCAACTACTTGATTATCTGCTACATGGGCATTTAAGTCGCCAACAATACAGTAAACGGGTTTATTAAAATCGTTTAAAAATTGTTCCAGCTTAGAAAAATCTTCCTCCCATTTTGTGCAATTTAAATAACGTGGAATGAAGAAACAGTCAACTTTGTTAGCACAAGAATATAGTACAACATTATCACCAAAGTTTAGAAATTTAAAAGAATATATCTTCTCTAAACATTTTTTATACCCATAAAGACAACCACCACTCGCTCTACCAGCATTATGAATTTTAGACGCTCACATCCAGCACAATATATAATCTCGAAAGAATAATTAAATATATAAATTTAATTATTAAATATATAAATGCTCAACATATAAAAATTTAAATATCTTAATTTTTCAAAACAACAAAAAATATAGGTTAATATTCTCATCCTTATATTAACTCCAGAGATGAAATTAATCTACATTCATGTTTAAAATGAAAAAATTAATATAAAAATTACATTAATTATAAATAAATTTTTATATTTTTAAAATATAATAATTTTTCCCTTCAACTGATCTAAATACACAAATCACATCACATTCTAAACGCAAGATATATAAATAAAATAGTTTCTATAGGTATTAAATAAAAGTAGTCGTCAATGCGAGTGATCTTGACATTGTCGTAAATAACAGAGATGGAGAAGTGCTTGCCGTCATGGTTGTGCTTATAGTTTGTGCAATCCCAAAGAAGTTTCCGCTCAAACAGGAAAAAACGAACGGCCCAAATGATCCAAACAGCTCTTAGTAAAATAGAATCAACTGAAATGATTATTTTTGACATTTCTAAAGCTTTTGACAAGGTCTGGCATGATGTCCTGATAGTAATAATTTCTTTTCTAGGTGTTCCAGGCAGACTAACTAATATCCTCGACATGACCATGCTAAACTTGTCGGAAACGGAAGACTCGGACCGAGTCTCTCTGTCGGATATCGATTATGTCCCACTGACAGAGAAAAGTATAAAAATAGCTTAAATAAATCTACATCATGCGAAAGCTGCCTCGGCGGTTATCGCGAGAGCAACACTCAGGAACAACCTGAGTGTAATACTGGTCCAAGAGCCTTGGCTTTTCAAAAACCGGATTTGTGGCCTAGTCACTAAATATACACAGGTAATATGGGATGTCAGATGTGATAACCCCAGAACTTGTATGCTATTAAATAAAAATATTAACTATCTTTGTCTTTCAGAATTCCTCTCCAGGGATTTAGTAGCAGTCCAGATTCCCATCAACATCAACGGGAATCCCAGAAGCATCGTCTTAGCAACTGGATATCTACCAGGTGACGAAACTCTGGTGCCACCTGAGTGCATATGCAGACTGGTGGAATACTGCATAAATAAGAAGCTACCACTTATATTCGGCTGCGACGCTAACGCCCACAACGAGGTTTGGGGCAGCACAGGCACCAACAAACGGGGTGAATACTTTCTAGAATTTATAATTAAAAATGAATCAGAAATTATAAATATAGGGAATACACCAACCTTTGTAACTACGGTACGCGAAGAGGTTCTAGATATAACGGTAGAAAATACTCTAGGTAGCGAACTAGCTAAGAATTGGATTGTTTCTAATGAACCATCGACATCAGACCATAGAATTATAAGATTTAGCATTGAAGGAGCACCTCATATCTATATAGTAACTAGGAACCCTAGGAAAACAGACTAGGAAACATACCAGAATAACCTAGGAGTTAACCTAAGTCAGTTAGATATAAGGAGAAATATCCAGCATATAACCCAACTGGAATCCACAGTTAAAAACCTCATCAATGTCATAATTAATTCATACGAATGTAGCTGCCCGATAAGCTCAATAAAATCAACTAACGACAATGAGAACAACGGCTCAAAGGGTATTCAACCGATCCAAGCTCACTGGGTGCTGGACAGAGTATAGAAACACTCTCACTCTTTATAATAAGGACATCAGGAGAGCAAAAAGAGAAAGTTTCAGGATGTTCTATTACAGCATAGAACACACGACGGAGGCAGCAAGACTCTGCAAAGTATTAGCCACAGAAAAAACACTCTCCTCAACCAATCTGAAAAAAGATGAGAATACGCTCTACTCTGGCACGGTGGATGAGGAAGGTAGAAATACGCACTAATACGGGCCTGATAAGGATGAATACCACACGATGATGTCCACAAGGTGGGGTTTTTAGGCATATATCTCGACCAAAAACTGGAGAAAAATACTACAACTTTCAAGCGGAAATTTACACTATTATAAAATGCGTACTCATTAATAATGAACGGAATTACTAGGATGAAAATATTGCAATACTGACAAACAGCAAAGCGGCGATGAAGGCACTGAGTCACATCAGGTGACCTCAAAATTGGTGTTAGACTGCCTTGATAAGCTAAATCTGCTTGGCGAAACAAATCAGGTATCGGGCATTACGGAGGAATACGCGGACAAACTAGAAAGAAAATGAGCAGTCAGACCGATGATGGGGCCGGAACCTTTTTTTGGACTAGGAAATAGCACGCTCCTTTCTCTCATAAAAATAAAGGAAAACCAGAATAAAAAAGATTACTGGAATATTATATCAGGATTAAAACAATCTAAATCACGTATTGGTACCTATAACAATAAGAGATCAGGATTGTATGAAGGTATCAAAAGAAAAACTTAGAATCATCACAGGAATCCTAACAGAGCACTGTAGACTGAAACACCACCTTACAAAACTGGGTATACTTACGGATGCAAACTGTGGATTCTGTGAAGAGAATGATGAGTCGGCTACACATGTGCTGTTAGAATGCCCTGCGCTAATGCACA
>NC_051846.1:99536011-99542678 GCF_002237135.1 Teleopsis dalmanni
AAAGGTGGTCAAAATGTGTAGAAAGCAATGGCCAATACTTTGAATAAAATGTTTTTTACTTTCCTATTAATAATTAGTATTTTATTTTCACCAAAAAACGCTCATTTCATACCGGTACACCTAGTAGTATTCGAGCGACTTCAACAGTACGGAATTAAGCTGAACGTTTAAAAATGCGTCTTTGGCCAACAAGAAGTAACGTTTATCGGTCATACCATCAACCAACAAGGCATACGCTAACCAAAGGAGAGAGTAGAGGCAATACTTAATGTCCCAAAACCAAACACGGTTCAGTAATTAAGACGATTTCTAGCTACGGTTAATTTCTATCGACATTTCGTACCTGTTGCGGCCGCAACTCAAAGCGCATTGCAAAAACTTATAAAAACAAATAAAAAGAATGATAAAACTCAATTGGAATGGACAGGAGATGCAAAATTGGTTTTTGTCACATACAAAAAAGCACTCGCAGATGCAAGTATATTAGTACATCCAACCACAGATGGTAAACTGGAGCTCCACGTCGATGAAAGCAACTCAGCAATAGATGCAGCACTACACCACATACAAAATGGACAGATCGAACCTCTCGGTTTCTATTTAAAGCGTCTAACCGAGACTCAAAAACGAATCAGCATATATGATAGAGCATTGCTTGCCATTTACCAAACCATTAAAAACTTTGTGTACATGATCCAAGGTAGAAAATGCACAGTTTTGACGGACTACAAGCCTATCATATTTGCGTTCCAGCAGAAATCTGAAAAGGCATCTTTAAAGTAGTTAAGGCATCCGAATTTCATAGGACAGTTCACGAAAGACATACAATACATCGCCGGAAAAAATAACAACGTAGCAGATTTACTTTCACGTATTGATGAAATAAATGGCTGCCAACAGAACGATTTCAACAAGTTAGCTGAGAGCCAGAAAGATGACGCCGAATTAAAAAACCTGTTAACCAAAAATCAGACATCGTTGGAACTCAAGTGGGTCAGCATGCCAAGTTTTCCGGGCAATACATAATCTGGGGGATCCAGGAAGTAAATCATTGCTCAAACAAATATGTGAGCGTTTCGTTTGGCCAGCTATGAAAAAAGACATAACGAAAATGGTAAAATCTTGACATCCATGCTAACGCACAAATCAAACAATATTTGGTAGTTTCAAGCTACCAGAGCACCTTACGATGGACTAATTAAGGTAACCTATCGCGACGATAAGTTGATAACCATTCTACGGAAAGACAAAACCAGTACGTGTAAGTATAGAATGGTTCAAAGCTGCCTATCTCTGTGATGACGAGCAAAAAAAAAATTAATATCAGACAGCACGACAGTATTATGCTCATCGAAAAGCAGATGAAAATAACCAGAAGCTTCATACAAAAAGAACTCAAACAAGGTCTAGCGGCAGGCGAATTTGGATGCCAGTTCGATTTGCTGAGAATGTTTAATCAGTGGCATAGGATCACTAATTATATCGTGACTTTGCTTCACTCAGTAACTAGAGAGGGAAAGATGTGGCGCACGAATCTTTTAACTACAAACGCAATTTTAGCTTGAACATCTCGTTTGAAAATTGCATTTAAGGCGTGCGCAGCAAATCAATATTTATCGCAGCCACTGCAGAGACGAAGTTTAACAAAACGCATTTTAAAGCTAAATAAATGAACAAACACAAGTAATGGTAAAAAGCTTTTGCGCAGATTACTTTTTGCATATGCAGCACATTCCCATCATTGACTTTAGCCATATGCAAGCAGCCAGACTGCTGCAATATGAAACCTCACTTATGTGAGATGATAAAATGTATACATGCTCCTCTGCTGTGTTAGTGCTTGCCGGCGTACTAACACAATTATGTAGTCGGTAGTTTTAAGATAAAGTAAGACAATAATTTTAATAAAGAAACGTGAACTAAACTAAGCAGATGTGTTCTTATTATATAGACTTTTATTTTTTCAATGTTCTTATTATATCTGTAAAGAGGAAAGCTGAGTTCATTAAACGAAAAAAAAGAGACAACAGGAACTTTTGTTTTTACAAAAAAGAGGGGAATAAAAGCGGTAGTCTGGGAAACGAGAATCAATCTAGGAGATGTGAATTTGACCTACGACGTGTAAACAAGCATTGTGCAAATTTCTGAACTTGCCGTCTACAAAGTTACGCGATAGGGCCGTTATTTGTTCTGCAGGTTGTTTTAACCACAGCTCAGCGCAAAACGAGGTCTTAAATCTTCAGAGTTAATGCCGTAGCAGCATTTGTCCCATCGAGACTTTCTACAGCGACATCCGTTTTTCTTGCAACAGCAGAAGACTCCAGTAACACGTTAGTTGGCTATGAACGAAAACACGTCTTTTTTTTTTGTTTTCTTTGTGTTATTTATATATTATATTATATATTATCTTATATTATTTGTTATATTATATATATATTGTGTATTATTATTGCTGTATAATTAATTAATTTGTATAAATATATGAGTAAAGATATGAATTATATTATATGAATTGTGTTTATTTATATTTATGTTCGTTTTATACAATCTCTTTTTGCTAGTTTTTTTTGTACTGAACCCTGGTATGCCCTGAGAATACCCCGGCCTTGGAAAGGGGCCGGTAAGATTGTTACAATACCATCAGAAATTGGAAAACTACCGGACTTATTACGTCAAAGCCGCGTTCTGGTTGCCCACTGAAACTTACACATCGTGAAAGCCGCTCACTATTATAAATTATACGTAATATACTGGAAAGCTTTGCAAAAAATATTTCCCTTATTACCGCACGCAGAATTTTGAAATGAGCCGGTTTTTAAGGCAGAGTAGCACCGAGAAAGCTTTACATATCTTTAACTAATCGAAAAAAGCGCATTGTTTTTGCAAATATATATGTAGATATGCCGGAGGAGTTTTGGAACAATGTGCTTTTCTCCGACGAATCCAACTTCTGTATTTCTAGCATTCAATGATGTACATTTGGATTTAAATCCAATTGAATATTTATGAGCACTTTTGGAAAGAAAAACTCCTAAACATTTAATTTCGACCAAACAGCATTTGACAGACATAATACTAAAAGAATGGCGCAAATAACAACCCAGGAGACCAGTAAACTTGTAGTTTCGAAGAAAACCCGTCTATTGGAAGTTCTAAGGTGTTGTGGTTAACCAACAAGTTACAAAATTGCATAAAAAATCAGAAATTTGCACTAAAACGTCGTCTTATACTAAGTGCTTGTAGAATTTTGATCGCTTGTTTTGCTACCCTTGACAATAAAAGCACCGTTATCTCGGCTATTTTTGAACAAATGCAAAGAAACTTTGCAAAAATATTGTGCATTGAATGTTTTAAAAAAAAACAATAAAGCATGTTTGCAATAAATTGAGTTTTTTGGAAAAAAGTTTTAAAGTTTCTTGTACTGCCTGCTTATAGACTTATGATTCCGACTGCTTTTACAGTTATATTTGCTGCATTCCGTCCTGAATGCAGAGTCGTCGAAAGAATCGAAACGTAAATTTATTTCGATTTTCCACAAGTGACAATGTTTTAGGACAAATTTGGCGTGAAATATTCATTACCTTTGGAAATGTATGAAAGACCTTCAAAAATTTGTGATAACCATTTTGCACCTTCAGATATAGGCAACAAAAATAGCAGAAATAAGGTATTTTGACATTTATTGCTTCTCATTTTTAAATTTCATTTTGGTAGCAAAAGGTAAGTTAGTTAAAATATTATACAAATTTTGGTTATTTAAAATTTACTAATTATTTTTAGATAAAAACGGAAGACAGAGCACCAGCAACTGAAAGGAAAAGGTTGCAGCCGCATAAGAAGTGGACGGAGCGGGAAGTGCTCCAAATAAAAGAATTTCTACAGGAGGAAGCAGAATTTATATGTTATATGTTAATACCTTTAGTCAGAATATTAAGAGCACTATTTTCAATTAAAACATCTATAAATTTTTGTATTTCACTTGTTCGCGGCATTCTTATACTTTTATGCATTTCTGCAACAGAGTTGTTCTCGCACTCTTGCAGTTTTTGTAAGCATTCTTGCATTTCGTGCTCCTTGCAAGAGAGTGAATACCCCTCATATATTACATATGATAGTTTACGTTATAAGCAATCTCAAATACTATTTATTTTATTTTCGAAATTGTATACTTTGCTATTATTTTTTATTGTGACAATTTAGATTTAAATTTAATATTCATTATAAAAGTTATAACTTTTATTTTTAATTTTATTTAAGTTTTAATTTAGTTTTTGTACTTGTAGTTTAATTACGTTGGATTATATTATAGTATTTTATTTTACACATTATATTGTGTAAGAAAGTGAATATAAAATAAATTTACTTTTGATTTTTTCATAATTCTATGCACTTTAAATATTGCCACATATGTGTAATTCGTTATTTACTGCTAAAATTTAAGTTTAATATATACTCCTTTCTATAATCAATTACTAAAGAAGGAAATAATAAAACAAGAGTTATATATATTCATCTAATTCAATCAAATAAAAATGTTATTTAACTTTGGTTGTATTTAAAACAATTAATTCTCACTCTAACATATAAGAATAATTTTCATTAATAAATAACAATCCTAAAAAATAAAATTATAGTCATTTTAATTGATAATCAAAATCTTATTCTAGATAATGTTAAATTTTCTATGATTTAAATAATAATACCTTAAATATTGCATACCACAAATCAACGTTTTAATTAAACAATTTAAATTATAAGTAAAAATAAATTATTTCACTTTTTATCATTAATCAGTGTTAAGAAAATTAATGCAACATTAACATTATAAATTCACATGTATATCGCATTCTAAATTAATAAACTCCCGAATAAATTTTTCCATGTTGACTATAAGAATACAGATATAATGTACAGGTAGCTCTAAATAATAATAATGATAAACTAGTTAATAAATATCTCGATCAATTAACAATTTTATTTATTAAAGAAATTTCTCCTAATATTTCTCCTATTCATACAGCACTTACAAAAATTATAGAATTTTACTTAAAATCTAAATTGACAATAACATATTTGTTGTGTGTCAGATTGGCATACAAAAGAAGGTGCATAATATTAACATTATTATTTATATAAATTCTTCAATAATTAATTTTCTGTAACTCAAAACACTTTTCATAAAATTATACAGTTTATAAATATTGCTACCGTTTAAAAAAATTTTCACTTCTTCTTCAGACAGAAGTGCTTTATCAAAAAAACTACGCCTATGTTCTCTGAAAATTGGACATACACCAATAATATGACATATATTTTCTATTTCATGACGATTACATATAGAACAATCACTATCAGATGTATTAAACTCTCTACCGTTCAGATTAAAAAGACCGCCTCTACATTTAAAAAGTAGGCTCGATATGTGCTGAGTGTTTTCGAAATAAAAATTATGCATAATGTCATATTGTAGCTGTGGGTACATGTCATGAGATTCCAACCTAGCATTCGTTACAAAAGAATCGTGTTCCCTCTGTTCATATAAAGTTATAATATTTTTGTGCAATAATTTAAGGTCCATTCTCCTAAAACTGGTTATTGAAACACCCAGTTCTAAACACATATTTTCCCAATCTTTGGCCCAATATATACCTTTACTAATTATAAGTTCCGCTAATATTCGAGGAAGCCTTGTGGGGGGAGATTAAGAATTTTTCTTGCATATGCGAAATGTGTTTGTATTGTGTCTAAGAAATGCGTCGGTAAACCCGTTTCTAAGTGGAGCATACAGTTGGGGTGTTAGTGGGTAGAAATAGTATCTTTTTTATAAAAAATCTAAAAAGCTTTTCCACTTGATCATAGTGTTTGTAACCCCAAACTTGGGCACCGTAAAGTACAATCGAACGTGCTGCCGAGTAGAAAATTTTCAATTTATTTTTAAAAGTTATTTTAGGATTAGACAAATACTTTGCCCATGTCGAGTTAATTGCACTTTTACCTAAGGAGAGTTTAGAAGTCAAATGTTTGATGTAGGAAAGGTTATACGTAATTTATATTCCGAGATATTTATATTCATTGACAATTTCTACTTGCCTTTCCCCAAATTTCCACGACAACGAATTACTTACTCTAGGACCTTTTCTGAAAATCATTATCTTAGATTTATCTAGATTCGCGATAAGACCCCATTGTGAACAATACCTAAATAAATCATCTATCATAATTTGCAATACATCAGGTGAATCCGCAAGTAGAACCACATCGTCAGCATACAAAAGCACTTTTATATTAGTTGAGTTAATAGGTACTCCACCCGTTAAAAAGTCATGCAGATCATTTAAGTATAGGGAGAACAAAATCGGGCTGAGCAGACATCCTTGTTTTACACCTTGAGTAACTTTAAATGAAGAAGATATAAGATTACCGTCCCTTACGCAACTGCTGGTGTTCGAGTATAATTTCATCAGTGTGCTCAAAAACTTATGAGACAAACCTAAAGAAGCTAATTTGAAAAATAAGGCATTCCTGGGTATAGTGTCAAATGCACATGAAAAATCCACAAAAAAGGCATATGTTTTTTTATTGTTACTTAAATTTAATTGTATAATAGAGGTTAGATTAAAAATATTATCAACAGTTGAGTAAGATCTCCGGAATCTAGCTTGGTATT
>NC_051846.1:99542778-99575396 GCF_002237135.1 Teleopsis dalmanni
ATATTTCGAAAGACGAAATATTTTAATAAAACGCTCATCAGATATAGCGAAGGGGTCTGTAAAATTTCGCAAACATTTCTTTTGAAACGTAAATGATTCCGTGAATCTCTCCTATCACCAGAAATAAAATCTCTTTCTATTAAATAGTCCATTATATAATTAATCCACACACCAATGTTATATTAATTTAATTTTAATTTAAATTTCACAATGGTTAAATATTTTTTGCTACAGTATCTGCTTTTAAATTTCAAATTTAAATTATAATTCCAACAGCTGATATTTGTTTACAATTTTTGTTTTTATTTTGACATTTTCATGCATTTCAGCATTATCTACATCGCTGGATAAATTTAGCGAAGAGATCATGTTAGCAGAATCGCACGATCGCTTATTCTCCTAAAATAAACGGATCGCTTTTTTAAGAATTTTAGCGAAGAGATTTAAGTTTTAGCGATAGCGATTAGTGGAATCGACCTGCAGGCTTTCCAACATACACGCCCTTTTGAAATAAGCCTCATTGCTATAGTGTGTGCATTTATTTTAATAGATATGTGTGTTGTCTATGCAACTAATTACGAACGGAAATTTTTTCGTAGCTTCAACTATTGCCATATTAGCAAGTGCGTATTTTATAAATTGGTGACGAATTGATACGAGCTAAATAATAGTTCTTTCAATTATACTCCATGCAGAAGACTTTGATATGCCAAAGAAATACCAAGTTCGCGAAAAGTGTTTATATTTGCCCTATACTATAAAAATATATAACTTTCTATCTTTGCTCTCGTCCGACTGTGACCACCACTGTTATTTTGTATTTGCTGATTGGAATTTATTAACAAATCTATGGAAATATAAAATATAATTAATAAATAGCAATTTTTTATGTGCAAATACCATTCAAATAATTAGTAGTACATCCTTAAAGTCTAAAGTTTTTCCTAAAATCTTCAACGGAAAAATTATTGATCGTTTGCATAAAATTTCCGCTGTATCCATTCTCATGTACTTCATCCCCTGAGCTTAATACACTTTAACTAGTGTTTAAAAAGGAAATGGAAGCGTCAGTATCACTATCGCTGGATAATTCTATTAAAATCTGCAATTTTTATTTATTTACTGCAGAAATAAATTTAAATTTTAAGGTAAATACTAAATAAAAACTTATATTTAATACTTCAGACATTTCAACAAATTTTATTTTTTTTCTATTTTCAAGATTTTTTATATTCAAAATTTTTTCACTTATTTTTTTAGCCCTAAAATTATTTACACAAATCAAAAAAAATGTTTGTAAACAAACCCAATTGACATAATTCATGCGTTGCCAATTATTTTCATACGTGATCCGTATCATTTCAGCAGAGATGGTCCAGATCATTGTTTGCTGAAACACAGCTAATGTTGACAAACTGTAATTAAAAATTGGTAGCTTCCATAGGCTTAAGCTGATCAGAAAGTTCTGTAAAAGATTTAGGAGCATAGTGTGGCAAAAAACAGCAAGGCCTGTACTGATTGAAATGTATGCAAAACAATGTTGTTTAAATAATAAATTTACTATTATCAATAATTTCTTTGGGTGCAAACTTTATCAACAACACTAACCATTTTCCTTTGGGTGTAAACGCAAAATTTGTGTTTTTGCTTTATATGCAATGAATTCGAGTTGAGCTACACACCGCAACAACAACAACCGAAGTCCCGTTAGAAGTAACCAGTATAAAAGGCGACGAAAAATCGAGCAAAGATCACTTGGTCGCAGTACTTCGAACAGTGCGCATCGTAAAAGTTGCATGGGCACTTGATTACATGCCACGAAACAGAACACTTCATAATACAACAAGGAACATTTAATAATTTAAACAATGAATTTATAAAGTTGATTCCCAATCTACCAGCGTAGCCCAGTCGGTAACCCTGCCTCCTAGCAATGTAGCCCTGTCGGTAACGTAGATTCCCAATCTACCAACGTATCTCAGTCGGCAACGTTGGATACTCTTCCTAATACTAATTGCGTTTGGTTATTACAAGAATTTTAGTAATTGTTAATATATGTAACTTTATAAATTTTGTAAGTAAATAAGTATTAAATATAAATATTATAAAAATTTTATTTTGTAAACATAAAGGAATTAAACTAAAAATAGTCCGTTTTAAAATTATTACACGACGAGAAGATTCGGGGTTACGAAAAAATTTTCTTGTAACGACCCTGGGTTCCAGCGAGTTAAACCTCGGCGAAAAGGTTCATTACAACAACAACACTATTTTCTCTACCTAGACCAGTAATTGCTTATTGGCCAAACACTTCAGCCAGTAAAGAAAAAAGTGTTACTTACGGAATAACCGAACTATTGTGAACCTTCACTCACAACTCTAACAAATATTTCAATCATATATCAAACAATATATGTAAACAAAAATTCAAAAATTTATAATTTATATAATTTATGATTTGTGACTTTGAAAATTTTGAAAAATGTAAAATTTCAGTGTTTTACTTTGAAATTTCCAACATTGTTACCATTCCACTAAATTCTGTATTCATTTTAATTTTTGCAACAGTGATACCAATAACTCGCTTGGCGAATATAAGCCAGCATGCGTTGTTTGAATACTTCAGCTATAGAAAGTATTCCTTAGTTTAAATTTTTCAGCTATAGAAAGTATTCCTTCGGTTGGATATTCCTTAATAGGGAATTAATCCTTTGTATTTAATAATTCGTTATATAGAATTATTTCGTAAAGATTTTTCCTGTGTTGTAACAAGACGTTTTGTTCGTTGATAGAGGTGAGGTATGCTTAGCCGTTGTTCATGGGGTCATAGCATTATAATTTTTGTTTTTGAAAGTCAAAGACAATTTGCTGGATTTTTTTTGTTATTTATTTAAAAGAAAAGTCAATAAAAAAGGCTTTTTATATAATTATAATAAATTATTAGTTTAATAATTTGTTCAATGTGTTTGCGTTCTGGGAGATTTTTGTGTTTTGAGTAAATTGTCCAGACGTGAAGATGTATGTAACTACCTTGACGTGATGTATGACTACTAGACAAGACGTATGTAACTACCTTGACGTGATACAAGACTACTTTGACTACGGTTCTATTGCGCTTATCCACAAACGTGTTTTTTAATTAATGCCGGAGTTGGTTTTGAAATTCATATATATATAATATAATAAAATAAATATTAAAAAATAAATAAAACAAATATATAAATAGTGAATAAATAAGGTATGTATATTCTGTATTGTAATTATAATTTCTAATGAATTCAATATGTTATCGATGCCGACGCCTGTGGTACTGTTAAGTTTTTTTAATATAAAATGTATATTAAATAAAACTAATCTATTTTATTTTAGATTATATTGAAATTTCACAGTGAGTGAAATCAAATTATGTGTTGAGTGTTGAACGTAGTTTACTGTGATATGTAACTATAACGTATTTTGTAGTTACTAGTATTGTGCTGTTGTTATTACATGCTTATGTTAAATTTATATAGGTTGGAAATATGTGAAAATGTTCATCCTTACAGTGTAAACCCAGTGCTAATTTTGACTTGTTATTCTGTGGTGCATGTACCTTAGAAGTTATATTTCAAGTCTCCGTCTACACAAAAATGCGCATCTTAAGTACCGAACCGACCGAGCTTTTTCGTAGCGCATCATTTTTATTTACAACTGGTGTCAAGCGATTCTTGTTTACTTTGCCATTCTTTTGATTTTCTGTTTCATCATATGTGCGGTACCCAGCATGTGTATTAAACTTGTAAGGATGGAAATTTACAATTAATTTCCACCTACATAAAACATCATCACTCATACACATGAAACTCACCAACAAATTCTGAAGATATCTGAAAAAAAATTTAAATTGAATTAAAATTTGTTTACATATATATTAACTATATTATGTTTACTTGAAAATGCTCGCCTCTGCAGCACCCGTCAGCATTGTGACTTGGTTGTACAAACTATAATTGAAATATAATATTTGAAATAAAAATTAAGATTAATTAAAGAGAAAATATACGCACCATTGTTTTTTTTTTTATTTTATTAATACATTTTTTGTAAATAAAATTAACAAATTAAACAACAAAAGATAAAAACACCACCGAAACAACACGTTTTTGCAAACAAATCAAAACAATAGAATCGCGAAGTAAGAAACGAGAACTGTCAAAATATTCGCCGTAAGAGAGGCTCAAAGAGAAGTTGAGTGCACATACGAAGTACCGCACACAACATGAAATAGAAAATCAATAAACGGCAAAGTAAACAAGAATAATGTGCGATCAGCTGTAAACAAAATTATGGCGCTACACAAAAGCTCGGTCGAATGGTATATACCCATTCGCAATTTTCTTATACGAGAGACTTGGCATATAATCACTAAGGCACATACACCTAGTAAAAAAAATATATAAATTCAAGTCCAAAACAAAGGATAATTCCACATCAG
This sequence comes from Teleopsis dalmanni, assembly GCF_002237135.1. NCBI lineage: Eukaryota > Metazoa > Arthropoda > Insecta > Diptera > Diopsidae > Teleopsis > Teleopsis dalmanni. The sequence continues at coordinate 99,547,253 of NC_051846.1, forward strand.
GAATTATTAACACAAAGCTAAATCAATTTATTTCAGTAATTCTACATCAAGAATTATTATACAAAGTCGAATTATATTATTTCAAGTGGTCGAATTACGTCTATCGTAAATAATATAATTTTACAGAATATTTATACAAACGATAATTCCACATCAGGAATTATTAACATAAAGCTAAAGCAATTTATTTCAGTAATTCTACATCAAGAATTATTATACAAAGTTGAATTATATTATTTCAAGTGGTCGAATTACGTCTATCGTAAATAATATAATTTTACAGAATATTTATGCAAAGGATAATTCCACATCAGGAATTATTAACACAAAGCTAAAGCAATTTATTTCAGTAATTCTACATCAAGAATTATTATACAAAGTCGAATTATATTATTTCAAGTGGTCGAATTACGTCTATCGTAAATAATATAATTTTACAGAATATTTATACAAACGATAATTCCACATCAGGAATTATTAACATAAAGCTAAAGCAATTTATTTCAGTAATTCTACATCAAGAATTATTATACAAAGTTGAATTATATTATTTCAAGTGGTCGAATTACGTCTATCGTAAATAATATAATTTTACAGAATATTTATGCAAAGGATAATTCCACATCAGGAATTATTAACACAAAGCTAAAGCAATTTATTTCAGTAATTCTACATCAAGAATTATTATACAAAGTTGAATTATATTATTTCAAGTGGTCGAATTACGTCTATCGTAAATAATATAATTTTACAGAATATTTATGCAAAGAATAATTCCACATCAGGAATTATTAACACAAAGCTAAATCAATTTATGTCAATAATTCTATATCAAGAATTAATACACAAAGTCGAATTATATTATTTCAAGTGGTCGAATTACGTCTATCGTAAATAATATAATTTCACGGAATATATAAACAAAGGATAATTCTATATCAAGAATTATCGATACTAACCATATTTTTCCCCTTAGAAAACTTCAAACTATCAAAGTGAATCACAACATCCGAATAACTATTGGAAACACTACAGAGCATCCTATTATAATCAAATCAATACAGAAAATCTAAGCTATCAAGGTGAATCACAACATCCGAATAACTCTTGGAAACACTACAGAGCATCCTGGTATAATCAAATCAATACAGGTCCTTTGGAAGATTTAAGCAGTTACTAATAATATTAAGCTAAAACTTTACCAATATTTGTTAATTTTAAAATTTTATACAACTGAACAATAAAATACAGAAAACATAAGCGTGACTCTGAATATTTTAGTTATGTTTGACGAATGCACCCCAGGAACAGGAAATCCTCAAGTAGCTCCAGCAGCAAAAGCCGAGAAACTGCAACGTGTGTTCAAAACCGTTCAACACAATCTGCAACAAGCCGCAACCAATCAAGCGAAATATTATAATTTGCGTCGTCGGAATTGGAAACCACGGATAAATCAATTAGTGTGGGTTAGACAACATCCCCTCTCAAATGCCAAAAACGATTTTTCAGCAAAACTTGCATCGAAATTCGACGGTCCATTCAAAGTACAAAAATTTATATCTCTCGTAATAGTTAGTCTGAAATCCATCGGAACGGATAAAATAATAAAGGCTCACATCGCTGATCTGAAGGTATATTATGGAGACCAAAACATGATAGGTATAGGTATAGGTTGGAGTGGCGGCCTTGTATCCCAAAAAGCCCACTTAAGCACAAATAAAGGCCCGTTGTGGTACCACAGGAGTTACGTTATTTGTATATAGATTTTAATCAGTATACATTTAACGCCGAAAGAAAGGTAACGACTCCCCCATTATGCAAAGGAAAACCAACCTGACAGTTCTATGAACTTGGCTAGGTCCCTAACATTACAGGATGACAACTCAGTCAGGTTAGTTAGAAAAGGAGATCCAAGGATTTTAGTGAAGCACGGCAGTCTTGAGTTGTGATTGATGTGGCTGAGGTGCCAATCAGTGATCTGATGGCAGCTTGGCTATCAGAAAAAATTGAGATTGGTAAATCGGATGTTCGATTGCATAGAACCCATTTTACAGCTTGGTGAATTGCCATTATTTCGGCTTGAAAGACGCTACAGTGGTTCGGAAGTCGAAGCGAGATGCTGAGACCCAGTCTTTCAGAGAAAATGCCACAGCCGACTCGTTTATCTATTTTGGAGCCGTCCGTGTAAATGTCAACCGTTTGGAGAGGGATCGCTCTTTCAAGGATCCAGTCCTCCCTACTAGGTATAAGAGATTCGAACCCCCTAATTAGGTCTGGGTAACAACACATGTAGTCAATAGAGACGGGAGTTGGCAGATCCTGATTCAGTATGATCGCGTGGCCTATATCAGTTCTTGACCAGCAGGAGAGGGCGTTGAGCCTAGTTGCAACTATTTTGGCTTGCTGTTTTACCAGAAGCCGAGATGGCAGCCAATGAAGCATAGCGAAAAGAGCTTGCGTGGGGGTAGAGCGAAGAGCACCAGTGATTTGTAGTGCGGCTATCCTCCTAGTTTTGTCAATTAATTTGGTGTGGCATGCTTTTTCAGTTGTCTGCCATCAGAAAGCAGCCCCATACAGAAGAATTGGTTCGATAACAGCTGAATAGAGCCAGAGTATAATGCACGGTTTGAGCCCCCAACTGCGACCTATAGCTCTTCTGCAACAGTAGGTGGCGCATACCGCTTTGCGGCTCTTTCAGCCAAGTTGTCTTTCCAGCTGAGTTTAGAGTCCAAAATTATACCCAGATATTTGACGTTCGAACTTAAATTTAGAGTAACGCCCTTTATCTTTGGTAAGGAAAATGTCGGAATTTTATATTTCCTGGTGAAGAGAATAACCTCTGTCTTTGCAGGGTTAATATCCAGACCGAATTCCCTACACCATTCAGTTACAATGAGGAACGCAGAGTTAATAACATTGGATAGAACTTGGGGGAATTTGCCAGATGAGGCAATAGCAATGTCGTCCGCATAAGCTATAACACTGCATCCGGATTGTTCCAAAAGTTTTAACAACGAATTAACCGCTATGTTCCATAGAAGAGGAGAGAGAACCCCACCTTGTGGCGTTCCCCGACAGACTGCTCTGGAGGATTGAACACTTCCGATGTCGGATGTGATAATCCTAGTTTTGAGAAGGGCCTCTACAAATTTAACCAGACTATTGTCGAGATTTAACTTTGAGAGGGATTTTATGATACCATTGGGGCAGACATTGTTGAAAGCGCCCTCAATATCGAGAAAGGTGGCAAGTGTGTATTCAATGAGAGAGATGGAATGGTCAACTTGCGAGATGAGTGCATGAAGCGCAGTATCGACAGACTTGCCTTTAGTATAAGCATGCTGTGATGGAGATAAGAGCGCTGGGTTTATCTTGTTCCTGATATGCAGATCAAGAACTCTCTCCAGTACTTTCAGAAGAAAAGAAGACAGACTGATTGGTCTATAGTCCTTGGCACTGCAGTGAGTTATTTTTCCTGCTTTGGGAATGAATATTACTCGAGCCACTCTCCAGCAGCTTGGAACATACATAAGCTTAATACAACTGTTGTAAATGTTTAGAAGCCAGGGGAGGATTACGAATTCACCCTGTTGAATATCTGCGGGAATAATTCCGTCCGGACCTGGAGATTTATACGGTTTAAAAGTTTGGATAGCCCACTTTATTTGAGTGTTGGTCACTTGAAACGGTTTAGGATTATTTAGAGGGGGTAAGCTGATTTGAGTTGATAAGTCAGCATCAGAGGCTATACTCCCTGGGAAGTGCGAGTCCAGAAGGATGTCGAGAGTTTCCTTACTGGAGTTGGTCCATTGACCATTTGGAGCCTGGATACAATCGAGTGTCTTATGGGTGGAATTGAGGATTTTGCGCAGTCGGCTTGACTCGGAAGATGATTCTATGTTGCCACAGAAATTTTTCCAAGCTGCCCTTTTGGCCCGCCTAATGGCGTATTTAAATTCTCTTTGTTTCACTTTATATGGTGTCCAGTTACCTGTTGATTTAGCATCATTAAAAAGTTTTCTACAGGTTTTTCGGAGGTCTGCAATGTTCAAGTTCCACCAAGGAGGTTTGGGTTTGCCTCTAAATTTGGGTGGCTTGCAGGCCGCATTTGTGGCGCATCTAAATGCTGATGTGAGAAGGTCAACCGCTCGATCTATATCGGAAGAGTTGAGAATAGTGGGAGGGTCCAACTGTAAGTTGGATTCCAGGTTGGCTCGAAAAATGGGCCATACAGTACGTTTCCTATTTATTGGTTTAGATGATCTGTTCATTTCAGGGTTCTCCACAAAATTTAGATCAAAATTAATGTACCTATGGTCAGAAAAGGAGCAATCTTGCGATACAGACCACTTAGTAATAAAGTAAGAGAAGTGCTCGCTAATCATGGTGATATCAAGAACTTCCCTTCTAATTGAGTTCATGAAGGTTGGCTCCCTACCTATGTTAGCGATCACCAAGTTTCCTGCAAGAATGAAATCAAATAGACACTCACCTCTCGCGTTTGTATCTGTGCTACCCCACATCTCATGATGTGCGTTGGCGTCAGCTCCTATGATCACCGGGATCCTCCTGTTATTTGCCTCTGACACCAGAAGCTTGAGGGAGTCCTGTGGCGGAGTGGCACCGTGATCGTGTGCCATATATGCTGAGACAATCCAAAGGGCCTTGGAGTCGTATTCGATAGCCATGGCTACATTGTCATTGTCACTGAACCTTGGGAGTAAAAAGGCATTAATGTTATTTTTTACTAGAATGCAAGATCTTGGTTTACCTTGACCTTCTGTGAATACTAACCGATAGCCGTTTGTATTCAGTCCACAAACCTGATTGTTTACAATCCAAGGTTCTTGGATCAGCATTATGTCCTCTCCTTTTTCAGCTAGGCGGAGGGTAAGGGCTGCCGAAGCAGTTTTGGAGTGTTGGAGGTTAATTTGGACGACCTTCAACAGCTTAGTTGTTTTTCAACTATGGTACTGTCCAGTTCATCCTCATCCGACATCGGTGAGGTCTCCCGGGAAAGCGCCATACCTGTAAAGAACTCGCCGACCAGTTCGGAAGACGAGATTTCGCTACCTCCGTCTTCGGAGGAAGGAGTGCCGATTAAATCGGAAGTCCCTACATCGGGGTTGATTGGAACTGAGATGGAACCGATTCCGTCATCGGAGATCGTTTCCGAAGGTGCCCCCCCAGAAGGTTGTTGCTTAGCGGCTTGAGAGTCACTTTTGTAAACACGTAGAGTGACCGAACCGAAGCCATAGTGAATCACCCCATTTCGGGCTTGAAGGGGTGCCAAAGATTCTTCGTTGAGAACCACGACGGCTTCGACAAAGTCGCCCTTGGGGTCACTGACCTTCGCAACTTTCCAGTTATGCGTGGGGAGGTCAGTGTTACTGGCCCTTAAAAGGGAAAGAATTTCCTCAGGGGAAGTAAGCTCCGAAAGGAAGCCACACTTTGGAGCGGGGGCGTTGTGGAATATTTTCCACCGAAACAGCTCTGAGCTGTGCGCCGGGTCAGAGTTCCCCAACCTTTTCGATCGCCTGCTTATAAAGATCCGCGGAGCGCTGGTCTGAGCAGGCAATAATTTTAATATGACCCTGGTACCATCCAGCGTCTTTACAGCTGGGAGATGGCCCAGGGTTGAGGGCAATGATTTCCATATATATTTTGAGGAGAGCCCGTTCGACTTTCTTCCAGTTTGCTGGAGAGATGGTGCCATCACTGTTGCCAGCATCGATGATGGCCCAGGTCAGGCTCTCTTTAACTATTTCGCTGAGAGGTTTAGACAGCGATGGGGGTCTCGGAGGACCAAATTTGGGGCGCTTAGGAGCGCTAGTCGAAATTGATTTCCCAGCCTGCTCAATCGACCTTTGTCGTTTCTGAGCAGGTGCAGAGGTAGAAGCGATGTCGGAGGGCCGGAGATTGACATTTTTCCTTGCCCACTTTAGTGATGCCTTATCGCTCTCTGAGAGCGAGGAAGGATCCGCGGCATTGAGCCTAGAGAGGATGCGGTATGCTGACCTTCGCGCCCTATACGCCCTTGTCGAGGGGTGAGGGTGGGAGCGTGTACCAGAAGTTGAGTTGGTACTAATTGCAGATGGTTCGGTTGGCGTATTAGCTTTGACCGCAGCACTAGCAGAAGAGCAGGAGGCAGCATTACCACCTGGCACAGTTGCCAAGGTGTTCAATGACGGAGCATTACTCGTACGAACCGCCTGAGCAGAAGCTCTAGACGGTTGGTTGTTAATAGGCGCTTTCCTTATAAGGCTTGAACGCCCCCCTGAAGGGTTAGGAGTTTTAAGAGGTTTATTAAAATTTTTGTTTGATTTGTTCATTCTAAAAGGGTCCCCACTCAAAGCCGCTATTTGACACCCGTAAGTGTAGTTCCTGATAAAAAGAAGTCCCATGGTTATCTATGCAAATGCAGGGAGGCCATGCGAGGGTTGGCACAGGTCCTTATGGGAGCAAGTGCTCAGAGCCAGACCAGAACTAATCGGGAGCTAAGCTACAATCGAACCTACACGACCAACTTAATGGTGACGGATGCAGAACGTACCTTGAGGCCTGCCAGGGTTTTAACGGGACGGAGGCAGCCACAGACTTAGCCTGGAGCCGTTCACACGCGAGTTTCACCCCGGTGCTACCGTGTCAGAAGACAGCTAGGTCCAGAAACCTGTGACCACCAGCCCAAAGCGATCAAATACAAAAAAGAGGATCTGAAGAAACGTGGTCCGAGGACAAAAACGGTCGTTACCAGATGATGCTGGAGCCCCTGAAGAGGACAGCATCCAGGGGGGAATAGATCATTTGGCGTTACCCAGGGTGCACCACGAGGAGGCGATCTAAGACTACACCCCAAGAAAAATGATAACACCAAGAACATATTAACATCTATAACATGGGTAATAAATGTTTAGTCATATAAAATACTTCCGAAAAATTAGCGGTGTCAATGCCTCAAAATACCGACTGTAGGGTACGTCGTAAAAAAACTTATCAACACCTAAAGGATAACTTTATTAACGGATTAAGTTAAAGTTTAAAATTTACGGTAAAACAAAACAATACCGATATCCCTTAAAGTATAAAAAGAAACTTACTCAGATAATGCAGTCAATCACAAAGATTAGTAAATACCGTCAAGATGAGCCAGCAAGACAAAAAATTCAAAACATCCATTATCAAATTACGACAACGTTTGGAACAACTACAAGAACGGAGACCACGCACGAAATATGTACCAGTGGTCGAACCCAAATTAAAAATCAAGAGCGTAGTACATAAAGTGGTGAACAGTTCCAAAATGATAAAAGCAACTAAACAAGTAAGAGCAGTTAGCAGGAGTAATAACAGAAACGTCAAAATCTTACCAAAAGTAACACCGGCAGATCGCGCTACTAGTACACGCGCAATTGGATGGCGAAGAAGCAAAGTTCTATATGAAGAAAATGACCAAACCAACATCGCCACGGCTACAATAGACATCAACGCTAATACCTCGTCGTCGCAGCAAACAAGTAGAATCGTGTGGGAGCCCATCAAAACCCCGCACACGATATCTTCGAGGATATTATTGAGTTAGACTGCAATTGGCGTCAACTGGAGGCCATGATGGATAGACCAAATTCACCGCAACAAGCCATTTCAAGTGAGTCACCACTACCGAACGTAACTAGTCTAACGGAACCAGAAACAGCAATGAACGTTAATGTGATGTCGATACCCAAAAAGGTAAAATGTGTTACATGGCCAGAAGAATTACAAGCAGCAATAAATATAGCATATCAAAAGCATAAAACTGGGAAACGAATTGCATTTCGGCGATCATTCAATAACATCACATATCAAGTTCGGCTGAATCGTCAAGGTATAGCAGCAGTTCAAATTGTCAGATAACTCGCGCCGTTTATTTTTTTTTATCCAAAGAAGGAGGGAAATGTAAGGATGGAAATTTACAATTAATTTCCACCTACATAAAACATCATCACTCATACACATGAAACTCACCAACAAATTCTGAAGATATCTGAAATTAAAATTTAAATTGAATTAAAATTTGTTTACATATATATTAACTATATTATGTTTACTTGAAAATGCTCGCCTCTGCAGCACCCGTCAGCATTGTGACTTGGTTGTACAAACTATAATTGAAATATAATATTTGAAATAAAAATTAAGATTAATTAAAGAGAAAATATACGCACCATTGTTTTTTTTTTTATTTTATTAATACATTTTTTGTAAATAAAATTAACAAATTAAACAACAAAAGATAAAAACACCACCGAAACAACACGTTTTTGCAAACAAATCAAAACAATAGAATCGCGAAGTAAGAAACGAGAACTGTCAAAATATTCGCCGTAAGAGAGGCTCAAAGAGAAGTTGAGTGCACATACGAAGTACCGCACACAACATGAAATAGAAAATCAATAAACGGCAAAGTAAACAAGAATAATGTGCGATCAGCTGTAAACAAAATTATGGCGCTACACAAAAGCTCGGTCGAATGGTATATACCCATTCGCAATTTTCTTATACGAGAGACTTGGCATATAATCACTAAGGCACATACACCTAGTAAAAAAAATATATAAATTCAAGTCCAAAACAAAGGATAATTCCACATCAGGAATTATTAACACAAAGCTAAATCAATTTATTTCAATAATTCTACATCAAGAATTATTATACAAAGTCGAATTATATTATTTCAAGTGGTCGAATTACGTCTATCGTAAATAATATAATTTTACAGAACATTTATACAAACGATAATTCCACATCAGGAATTATTAACACAAAGCTAAAGCAATTTATTTCAGTAATTCTACATCAAGAATTATTATACAAAGTTGAATTATATTATTTCAAGTGGGCGAATTACGTCTATCGTAAATAATATAATTTTACAGAATATTTATGCAAAGGATAATTCCACATCAGGAATTATTAACACAAAGCTAAAGCAATTTATTTCAGTAATTCTACATCAAGAATTATTATACAAAGTTGAATTATATTATTTCAAGTGGTCGAATTACGTCTATCGTAAATAATATAATTTCACGGAATATATAAACAAAGGATAATTCTATATCAAGAATTATCGATACTAACCATATTTTTCCCCTTAGAAAACTTCAAACTATCAAAGTGAATCACAACATCCGAATAACTATTGGAAACACTACAGAGCATCCTGTTATAATCAAATCAATACAGAAAATCTAAGCTATCAAGGTGAATCACAACATCCGAATAACTCTTGGAAACACTACAGAGCATCCTGGTATAATCAAATCAATACAGGTCCTTTGGAAGATTTAAGCAGTTACTAATAATATTAAGCTAAAACTTTACCAATATTTGTTAATTTTAAAATTTTATTCAACTGAACAATAAAATACAGAAAACATAAGCGTGACTCTGAATATTTTAGTTATCTATAAAATTTATTGTAACGATCCTGGAGAGACTGATCATACCTCGGCAAATAAGCAACGACTGCAAGAAAGGGTCGTTACAAACTGTCTTGTCTTCTTTTTGCATTTCTCTTACGGCCAATATTTTGGCTTTTCTCGTCTTTCTAATTCTCTATTCTGCTGCTTTGTTTTGATTCTTGTGAAACGTGTATTAATCATAAAACTGTCAGATGGTTTTATATTTATTATAAAATAATATCTTTTATTATTAAACTGCAAGTGATGCAGAAAGAAGGTTTGCATGTTATTAATTATTTGAATATATTTCTATATTTAATTTTCGTGTTATTGCAGATCACTTCGATATATTACAACAGCCTGCAACAGGGTGGGTGTTGGTAAGTTGTTTAGAATAAATATCTTAAATATTAATTAATTTATTTCAATTGCAGTTTTTGCAACATTTATTACCAGTGAGTGTTCCTTTCGTAGTTTAACTATGAAAATCTAAAACATGTGATTTTTTATAAAAAATCTTATGTGTTTAGGTGTTTCATTTCGTGTTATTATCTTTAGTGCATGTTTATGTAGGTGGAAATTTAGTTTAAATATTCTTTACATAATGCAGATATATTTCAAAATATGTAAATAAATGAGATTGAAAGTATGGTTAAGTTTTAAAAAAAATATTTATTAAATGAATAACATTTACATGTAATTGTGTTGTAACCGTACAGGAATCTAATCTAAGTGAGCAATGCTCCTACTTTTATATCCATATAGTTTGAGCTTACAAATAAAGCTTTTTACTCAAAGCTTGCTCTGATCATAACTTAAAATCTATCTTATTCTCTATTATTTTCTCTTACAAATGATTTCGTGTCTTACATTTAACCCTACAAAGTGAGAGCGTGCAATAACACCACTCTTTCTAAAAGAAAGAGTCCGTTTCTTTAAATGAATTGAAATAACTGCTCTTATACAGCAGATGTTTCACAACTTTCTTGTTTTTGAAGTTGCTCACAAATTTCGTTTATTTGATGATTCATTTCTGCAATAATTTCATCAGGCTGTTTATACCTAGGTTTTGAGGAATTTTATTTACGTCTAGACTGTTTTATGGGTCTGCTCAATTTATGACTGCCGTATACGATAATAACAATTGTTGCCAAGAGTACAGTTAATGAGGTAATAGGATATTCCTTGAAGCGTTGTGTTGATGTTATAATTAAGTTTATGTTTTCAAGTTTAAGTTCTTCATTATGACTTTCTATGGATGGATGGAAATTTTAACTAATTTCCAAGCTACATACAATCAGTGTGGAGTTAATATCTACAATGAAAACTGGTTAATTTTTATTTTAAATTTAAAATGTAAATAACTTACCATAAACCCACCCCCGCATGCACGTAACTGCACCAAATGAATAAACCTAGAATTACATTAAAAATGCAAGGAATATAAAATATTGTTACGAATTTCATCAGAGTAGCAATGAAATGTTTAAATATTATTTAAACATTACGTCAATTGATATTTTTATAAAAAGTTAGTTTGGAATTTTGTTTTGAGTGAAGCTAAATTGGCTCCTAGTAAATACTAGCTCTTTTCAATACAATTAATAAAATAAGTAAAGTTTCTCCAATTCTCTAAAGTTCGTTTCATGTTTTACAAAATCCTGAGATACGAATAATCACGCAGGCGATTACGTAACAATATATTTAAACAAATAAATAATACACTTACCTTATTTATTATTTATATTATTATTTTTAATATTTGTAATATTTATTTATTTATATTTATAAATAAATATAAATAATAAGCCACACACTCCTGCACTATATAGAAAAAAAAATAAAAACACGTTTCTAAACAAGACAAAGCATGAAAGTTTTGGTTGAACTAAATACAAAGCACGGCGAATTCAAGAACACACGAAAACACAAAGCACAGAAATTACACCCAGGCGAACAACAGCAGCAAAACAGTAATACGTCTTTGCGAAACAAGTCAGTAGAACTATAGCGTCAAGGTAGTACGTACGTCTTGACTAGTAGTCTTGTATAGCGTAAAGGTAGTATATACGTCTTGACGAGTAGATTGTATATGTAGTTTTATATGTAAATCAAGCCAAGCTAGTCATGATATATCTTGACTAGTAGGTTTTTCTGTAGGTTTGAGTTAGGGTAGTAATACGTTCTAACATTAATGAATGCTAACCAAGGCTGTAACCCAGCATAACGCTTCTAATCTCCAGTTAACGACGTCTTCTGACAAAACACCAAGATTACACACGTGGAAACAACAATCGGAACAATCATCGAAGCACAATTATTCCAAATAATCGTAGTCATCAAATTAGCAAACCAGCATTATATTATAGTTATACCATATTAGATTGTAAAACCTTATTTTATTTTAAATTCTCCTGAATAAATAATTGAATTACTGCATCAAATTGTCTTTGATTTGGAAAAAAATAAATTATATTGCAACGACCCCTGGACGACGGCTGAGTATACCTCAGCAACATCAGCGACAAAACTGTGTCGTTACAGTTCTCAAAGGTAACTAGGTACACTCCTTCTAGGGTGTGTTCGTGAACTTCGTGATTGCCTATTCTATTCTTTTATTTTAGTGCATGATGCTTTACGATGATTTAATAGGTTTGTTAAGCAGCTCTCGTTTAAAGATAGTTTACAAAAATTATTACTTAGTTCTATTTTACACATTTGAACATTTTGAAATATCTGACTACATCTTACAACTTCTTTTCAATTAAAAATTTGCCATCTTTTTCACTTATAGCTCTACTTTTATATAGAGCTATACGTCCATCTTTTACGTCTTGGATTTCTTTTTAATCTAGTATCGCTCTGTTTGTTCGTTTCGTTACTTTTGACTTACGCGAACTATTTCCAAATTTTGGATCATCTTTTCCATACTAAATATAGCTTTAAATATTTGTGAGTTAGTTGTTAGTTGTTTGTTATTGTTCTCTGCTGGTTCGTTTAATTTGTTATTAATAGTTACCAGATCATCATGATCTGGGGATCTCGCTATCCATTTCCAAAGTGTGCCTAGTTCGTTAATTCCTCTTTTTTTTCTATGATTAGTCTTTTGTAATTGTGATAATATCGTCTCCATCAGATGTAGCTCTAATTGTATGCCTAAACTGTCAATATATGTCGTAGATTTATTATTTTGCGTTTCTAATCTTACAACAATGTCTTCATTAATTTCATTTCTGGTTACTTCTACTATTTCCTTAATGTATGTTAAATTTGTTATATGAAAAATGTCACCAAACTTTTCGTAAATTACTGCGTCGCTGTTGTCTACTAGTACGTGATCTTCCCTCGTATAGTCAATTCCGTTTTCGCGATTCCGCATAAGGTGATAAGTGCAATGATTAATCGGTCCATTGTCTATAAACAGGAAATAAAGTTGAGTTCGTATATCATCTTTGTATACTATTCTGTTTCTGTAATGGATTTTAACTTTCTTCCCTAGATCTTCTTTTACTTTCTGTTTTTTATATTTCACATCTAACTTGTTTCTTTTACCTTCTTCCTTTTCATAAATTGTTTCGTTAGGTTTGTACGTTTTCAAACTTTTTAATTTGTCATTTCTTTTTAATATAGTTTCTTGTGTTTTAGCTAATTTTTCTGGTATATCAAGGTGGCCTATTTTAGTATATAATATGTCTTGCGGTCTGTAGTTAGTAACCGTATTAATTGTTTTGTTATATTGTTGAACGGTTCTAAATATAACTTCTAAATCGTTTACAATACTAAATTCATGTCTTAAGCATCTTGTTATTTCGATTGCCGTTGAATGAACTCTTTCTATCTGTCAGTTCGTTGAACTATGCTGTGGGTCACAATAATAAATTTTAATACCCATTCGTTCCATTAATGACTTAAACTGAAGTGTCGAGGACCCTGGTTCGTCATCTAAGGTAATTTGTTTTGCCTCTGAGAATGACTGTAAAAGTTTTAAAACATTTTCATCGAGTTTTGTTTTGTCTTCAATTTGTTTAATGAACAGATATTTTGAATAAGCATCGATACATTTAATTTAAGTTTTTAAGTTTTTGCGCGAAGAAGATGTCGAGATGGATTAACTCTCCCTTCTTCTTGGGAATTGGTGCTCCACCAATTGGTACCTATTGTGGCTTTCTATCATATTTATTTCTATTACAAATCCCACAATGTCTTACTAATTCTTTAAAATGTTGGGTCATTTTGAGTCAATAATATATAGTAACGATTTGTTTTAAATTTTCCCTAAAACTTCTGTGTGCACCTATATGTGTTTGTTCTACTATTGCTTTTTGATTATCTGTATTTAGTACATCTATTGGAAAATTTTTAGTGTACGTGAATTTTATGTGAGTGAATGTATCGATTAAGTGGTTCTTAATTTCGTAAAGATCTTCAGGTGTGCAATGGATTGCAGTCACAACTTTGGGTTGAAGGTATTCCTTCAGAATAAAAGATTTTCGACTGTATCATATTCTATAATATATCGTGTTTTATCGAAATTTGTAATTTGTTCAAGTATCGTGTATCTAGGTTTTGATGATAGGATCTGCTGCTTAAATTGATTGAGTGGTTTGGTCGTTTCTTTTATCGTAGTGTTATCACTTCTTTCTGCAGAGTGTTGTATAGAGGTGATTGAAGAATTTTCTGGAAGATGATTTAAGTACTGCCATGAAAGGGCGTCTGCCACTGCATTTGTGGTTCCTGGTTTGTAGATAATTTTTAGTGCGATTCTTCTTGTTTATTCGTCAATATGACTGGTCGGCAATAGCAGTTAGTTGCTCCTGTATCAATTAATATACGGACTCGTTGGCCTCCAGGTTAAATTCTGAAGATGTCGAGGAGGCCGGGTCTTGGCTCAAAACAGCATTCTCCTGAATGTTATTTATACGTTGATTTTTTACTATAGGTTGGGCATTTTGCTGTTCACTCTCTAATGGGCGCTTCTGTGGCTGACTTATTTGATTAGGTTGTGGATTGGGAACGAAGTTAGGGAATCCCTGGCGATGATTAAAAGTTGGGTTCCATGAGTTGGGGTACTTATAGGATTCGGGTTATAGAAATTGCTTTGATGTCTTGGTTGTTGATACCGTGGTCTCGGTTGTTGATACTGTGTCACTGATTACTTTTCATCGATGGATGTACTTCTATCGGTTCTGGTTTCGGGAAATAACTTTTATTATTATTAATCGGAATTTGGGGGCATTGTGGATTATTCTGCTGTCTATTTACTTGAGTTGGGTTCGCATTTCTATTAAACATAAGTGCGAAGTTAGTACGTAGTTGGTTTGAGAAAGAGAAAATAAGACGTTAGATGATTCAATCCTGTTATAAATATTCGTCTAACGTTCTCCCGATGCGTTTTGTTTAATTCTGCGGTTAGAGGGCTACTATTATTGTATGTCATTATAGTTTTTTTATCAGCATTGTTAGTTTTTTATTTACTTCGTTATAGTAGTCTAAAATTGTCATTGAGCCTTGTCTTAGGATACATAATTCTTGTTCGATTATATGTATTGGTCGCTTATCAGCGTAAGCTAAGTCTTATTTACTGATTATTGAATCAAAATTCAAAACCGTGCCGTGGTTGGTCAATACGTCATTAGCGTCATCGGTTATCTTATTTCGAAGAGTGGTTAAAGCGGCAAAGTGTTTTCTACTACCGCGGGTGTATGGACTAACAGAATTATTACGGCTTCACGCCTGCTCACGGAAGAGCCGTCTTTACCGTTAAATTGAAGGGAGACTTTTGATTACGTCTAAAGTTTCGTCACAGCATATAGTCTCGTCTATTGTTTCAGTTTTGTATTCCGTTACGGTGTTGCCATCGACTAATGTCTGTATTTGTCTGTTGATTTCTAATTTTAACGTCGCTGCATTGGCAGCTATAAGACGTGTTACTAAGTCTGAAGTGAAAGTTGCGTTATCGTTTGTAGTTATGTTTGAAAATTTCCCTATTAGTTCTTCCAGACTTAAAGGTGGTTAACAATATAATTTCAATATAGTTTAAAATTCAATATATTTGAAAAAAATATTTTCAAAATATTGTGATTTTTTTAATATAATATTATTCAATAATATAATATTTAATATTATTAATAAAAAAAATTTTAATATAATTTATGTTCGCTTTTTTCTTCACGATGGCAATTCAATGACAATAATTTAATTTGATTTTTTCATATAAGAAAGAAATTTTTCAAATTCTAACTCACGATTCTCATGATGATGAGGATACTTGATTGTTGGTGGTTGGGTTATATGCTGTCCAGTTGGCAGCAAATGAATAATTTATTTGAAACGGCTGATTATATAAAGTCACTTTCTCGATAAATTATTTTAATGTCTTGAAATTAATATTCGTGACTGTGCGATTTTTTGTTATTAAATTTGGCTTTTTGTGATTCAAAAACTTTTTTTTTACTTTTAATTTTACACCAACTATGTAATTCACTTTACAGTTCATCAAATGTTTTATTCAAACAGCACTTCCATCACTTTCCGAATTGCACTTTTTATCAAGGTCCCGGGTCCCTGCTCGAGCGCCAATTAATGAGATTGAAAGTCCGGTTAAGTTTTAAAAAAAATATTTATTAAATGAATAACATATACATGTAATTGTGTTGTAACCGTACAGGAATCTAATCTAAGTGAGCAATGCTCCTACTTTTATATCCATATAGTTTGAGCTTACAAATAAAGCTTTTTACTTAAAGCTTGCTCAGATTATAACTAAAAATCTATTTTCATCTCTATTCTTGTCTCTTACAAAAGATTTCGTGTTTTACATTTAAGGGCCATGTTACGCAGAGTGTCTCGGGCACGGCATGAGTACAATTGTTATTGTTTTTAATGCAAATTTTAAATTTGAGAATGAGAAAAAATACAATGTGGCCATTCAAACTCCGGCATGAGAGCCGGCGTATTTGTGCCCCGGCACTAAGGCAAAACAGTGTTGTTTAGTAATAAATTTTAACATTTGCGCCTTTTAGGAGCAAATTACTACAATTCTAATACGTTTTGGAGAAAAAATGGCAGTAAGCAACACATCCTTTGTTTATAAATCGCTAATAATATAATTATTACTTTTTCCAGTTTTAAAGAAAGGCGTAAATATTGTTAAGTACTGTTAACAATTATTGTAAGATAACGTAATAACAAATTAACATTATTACAGCCTCTATGAGTTTTTCTTGCTAGTTATTTTTGGTGGGAAATTGAAAGTGAGCATATCTAAATTTCCTTTTAAATTTAGGCACAACCAAAAAGTATCAAAACATTGTAAAAGTACGAAATTTGCAATACTGATGTGACACTCTGCATAACATGCATTTTCGGCATAGCTCGAAAGAGCGAAATTTGCCGTGCCCGAGGCACTCTGTATAACATGGCCCTAACCCGACAAAGTGAGAGAGAGCGATAACATGTATATATTTTAATAGTTTCCTTAATTCACAAAATGCCATAAATTAAAATTAAAATATCGACTTTAAAATCTTTTTACTACTGTTGTTCTGCTAACGAAAACAAATTCAGATATACATATGATAACTGTTTTAGGATAAAAATAAAAATGTTCGTTAAATTTTTTCTTATTTAAAAAATAATATTACATGGGTATATTCACAAAAATTCTTATATAGTTAACATATATATATCCCTGTGCATTTTAATTTTTAATTTCTAAAAATAAATTTGCTAATGAGCTGCAAAATCGCTTATTCGCCTGTTAAGAATAGGGGTATTCAGGATGTCTGTGCATTGTAGAATGTGCATCATTGCAAACTCAATAATCGTGAGTACACTTTGTGCATTTTAGTCATGAAAATATTTAGAACAGCTACATTTTGTTTACGTATTTAACAATGCCAAAAAAAAGTAAAAATGAAAATATATTGTATACTGGATTTTGCTGTTGCGGAATTAATGGGTAATTTATATTTGTGCATTTATATTTTTAATAACATATAGCAGTACATTTATATTATATACATTTATACAAATTTCAGAAATTGATAGTAATGATGCAATGCAATAAGTGACATTTTGGATGATTTAGAAGAAGACATTTCTACTGTGCTTATGTGCCATCGTGGAATTTCATCAAACGATCCAAAATCTTTTGAATAATTCACTGATGTCCTCACGAGTTTTGATGACAATTGATGGCGTCAAATGCTACGAGTTGGGCGACTATTATTTCACAAAATTGATAATCTTTTATCATTGAGTAAAAATATTATAGAGTCTCAATGACTCAATTATTAAATAATCAGCAACATGCACGGAAGGCCGGAGTGAAGATATTCTTTGTTTCTGCGCTGCTGCTAGATCGCCCGCGCTTATGTTTGTTTTTTTAAAAATTTTGCTATTAACAAATGGAGGACAAAAATAAAAGCAATAAACCGGCTTGCTTGTTAACGTAGGCAGGCCGTATAAGAAAAGAAGTCAAATTTGTGTTTGGTGTAATTATTTGTTTTTGCAATTAATGCTAGGCAGCAGCAAGCAGCACGTAAAACTCGCATGCATTTAATATTACTTCATAATGCGAATAAGAGAAACATAAATATATATTGTCTATGTATAAATATATACTTATAAACTTATGTACTTTTATTTGGAAGAGAATGAATAATTTTGGGTCCAATTTTGGGAACATTCAATTGTTTGTTTTAATCAGGTATAATGACATTGATATCTATGTTACATTAATATTAGCTAAAATAAAATAGTTTTATAAACCTTGTGATCAAAAAGGAATGATTTTTTTTATTTTCACGCTGGCGACACTATTATACACATTCTGTCAAAGTTTAACGCATATCGTATGGTTAGTTTTTGTTTGGTGTCTATAGAAAAAGTCGAAAAATTTTCGTGTAGCGATTTTTAAAATGGGTCAAAAATTAGAATAACGTGCGTGCATCAAATTTTTTGTTGCAAATGGATTCAAGTGTGCCGAAACATTGAAAATGTTAAAAAAGACCTTTAGTGATTTGTATGTGTCGCAAACGCGAGTATACAAATGGTGTAAAAGGTTCCAAGACGGTCGTACAATCTTGGAGCATGATGACATCCCTGGCCGCCCAACAACATCTGTTACTGAAGAAAACATTGAATCGGCGTAGACGATCGTGCCGGAAAATCGTTGTGAACCGATTAGAGAGATTACAGTGTTGTTGGGCATCTCATATGGATCGACCGAACACATTTTAACTGATATTTTGGGTTTGAAACGCCTCGCTTCTCGGCTGGTGTCAAAGAAACTGAATTTCATGCAAGAAAAGCGTCGTTGAAATGTGGCTAAAGAGATAATTTCCAACGCAGATAGTGACCCCACATTCATCGAACGCATCATAACTGGTGATAACACATGCTTCTATGAATTTGACATGCCCACCAAACAACAATCGACCGAATGGTGCTTTGAAGGTGAGCTGAAATCGAAAAGTGAACGCCAAAGTCGGTCCAAAATCAAGATTATGCTGACTGTTTCCTTCGATATTCGTGGTGTGGTGCACTATGAATTCCTTCCGGACGGTCAAACGGTCAAACGATCAATAAGGTGTATTATTTGGCCGTTATGCGTCGTTTGCATGAGGTCATCCGCAAAAAGAGCCCCGAAAAAGTCATGAATTTCACACCTCGATAACGCACCGGCTCACACAGCGTTGGTTGTGTTGCAATTTTTGGCCAAAAACTCCACCAATATCATCAACCAAGCACCGTACTCTCCAGATATGACCCCGTGTGACTTTTTCCTCTTCCCCCGACTCAAACTACCATTGCGAGGAACGCGTTTTGAAAATGTTAGTATATACACTTATGTTAATATTTATTTATTTATTTAATGAACTTATTTATTATTTTGGGTTAAAAGTTTTTAAATTTATTTATTAAACATATAATAAAATTTTCACAATGGTAATACCTAATTTACCTAACTTTTATCTAATTTACTTTACTGGTAAATACCAACATTCGCTGCCATACCGACATAATATTCTATTTCCCTCCATTTGCAATCAATTAATTCGGCCTTGCACACTGCCTAAATAGTAAAGCAATTGTCAATATGAAATTTCTATTCAAAAGTCTGTGATGTCCTATTTATATGAGAACCATGAGGTTTTGGACCACTGCAATCAATTCGATATTTTTGAGTTACGTCGCATCTCGAGTTTTACCGAAATTAAGTTGTTCATCATGTAATAAAAGCATCAGAAAATCGAATGAATTCTTGATAGCACCAACAAAACTATTTCTGTTTTATAACAATTATATGAAATCTACAGATTTCGGTAAACTTGTTCCACCCACTGAAGAGTTCCTTAATGTAATCTGCAAGCATGTGCCCATATTTAAGAAGATAAATAATTTTAAGCTTTTGAAATTAGGAAAGTAATGAGGGAACACTGCATTTTTTAAGTCCGACTTGGTTTATTGGGACCTGCAGATTTCGACTAAGGCATAAATTATTTTATGCCCTTATATTACAAATTCACCCTGATACAGGCTTAATAACTGTTATGTAGGCCTACGAAAAAAATTTAGTTTTTGTTACAAGAATTTAAAAATATAATAAAGATGGTACTTGCGGCGTCCCACGCTGTCCAAGATCACTTCTCTGTATGATTGTTTGTTTGTTCATATGTATATATATACACTTACGGCAATGATCTATTTACATATATTTATTTATATGTTATTTATATATAAATATCATGCACTTTTGTTTATTTTTCTTTTTTATTCCTGGCTGATGTTTGTTATTTTATTTTTTTTTTATGCTTTATTTGTCACTGAAATTTTATTTTTGCAATGTGCATTGTGCGGTTATTTCATTGGCTCCGCCAACACTTCACAATATTCCAATTAATTGGTCTACGTGATCAAATTTGTATCAATTGCAAAATTCGACAGTACATGTCTCATAAGTGTCGCAAATAATTATCTATCCCACGGTACACTTCCCATATTACCAAATTTGTTTCAATCGGCACTTTCCAAACATTAATTACAAAACGTAATTCTTGGTAACTATTCTAGTTGCAGAACAATTAAAGTATCGAAATAATATTTTATCCCACGATACTTTAACTTCCTCTTAATTAGCAAAACAAAATTTCCTAATTTCACTGCTCCAAATTCAAATTTCTAAATCATTAAAATATTAAAACAATATTTTAATTCATAGTAATTTCCATTACAAAATCTATTGCATTTGAGCATTTCTCAAGCTGCATCAGCATTTCACATAAACAATGTAATGACCCTCATTTGTCAACAGGTTACCAAATTTTTATTGTTACCTCTCATCCACTTTCGCCAATTATGATTTGTAAGTAGTATATAAGATACTGATTTTGTATTTAGAATTTAGTCTTAAGATTCCACCTAAGTGAACGGATATATAATTATTAAATAATTTTATTTATAATAAAATTCGTTTTTTTTAAAACCAAATAAAATAAAATAAAATTTTAATAAAAATTAAAATTTGTGTGTGTTTTATTTTTTTTTATTTACCGAAGTGAATAAAAATATAAGTGGCGCAGTCGACGGAGTTTAAATCTAAAGATTTAAACAAAAAGAACCTCGAAGAAAAAAGGAAAAAGAGTTAATTTAAATTAATTAATTTGTTTTAAAAAAATCAAAATTTAATCAACTTTGTTATATATTGAAAAATAATGTTTTAAAAGTTTCTATGAACATTTTTGTGAGAACATATAAATATACGAAAATATATTTGTGAAATTTTATTTAAAGACAAGAAAAATATATATTTGTGGAAATATAGTGATAATATACATATGTATAAATGTTGCCAGATATAGAACAAGATAACGATTCTGTATCAATAGCAATAGCAGGATTCATACCGGTTGGTGATAGTGAACACGGTTATTTAAGAGGTTTCGAAGATCTTCACGAAACCGTAGACTTTATTGAATTAATTGAAGAACAACGGTACAGAATAATAATAGAAAGTGAGTTAAAAGAACTTAAAGAAAAACAGAAAAAAAAAACAAACCATAACAATTTATGAATCGTGCTTATAAAATAACTATTTTTTTTTTTGAACAAAAGAAAGACAAATAAACACATTTTGTGCAACAAAATATATATAAACAAAATAAACAAAAACAAAACTACAAAACAGAAAACAAAAAAGTGACAAAATAAAAACATTTAAATCAAATAAATAAAAACTTTAAAGCTTTGTGAAATTAAATCAGCATATAACAATGGCGCAAGAAAATAACCAAGCAATTTCCGCAACAGAACTGATAAAAGAAGCGGCAAGGATTAAGGAGTTTTCCGGCAGCAAGGATTATGATTTGTCATCATTTCTACGGGAAGTTGATCTGATCCTTCCCCTCTTCAATACAAATGAAGGACTAAAGGAGTTTGTTTTCCAGCGATATGTGAGGAATAAAATACAAGGAGCAGCCTTACAATGTATAAGAACACTAGGACGTCATCCAACTTCGGAACAAATACGAACCGAACTAATCAGGAACTTTGGCGTAAGAGAAACCTACCACCAATTATATCACCAGGCAATACAAATAAGGAACACAAATGTAAGTGAATATTTTCGTAATTTAAGATATATATTAGATAAACTTAACTCTAAGTATGAATTTGATATAGAAAAACCTTGTGAGTTTAAACCCAATGTCAATGAATCTCTTATTCTTAAAACTTTTCTCAATGGTATAGATCCAAATCTAGCCAGTATTGTTCATGGTAGGGATATTAAATGTCTAAGGGAAGCATATTATATTCTTGAAGAAACCGGAATGCTTAAACAAGATAAACAGTTCTGTAAAAAAGAGTGAATTGTAAAGTATTCCTAGTTTATGATCAAACCTTAAATACTGAGCTCTTGCACCAATTCACCTCCTTTTTTTTACCCACGGTTCGAATGGGTTTGTTAAAATTGAAAAAATTAATTAAAAAATCGACAATTGATATTTCGTTAAGCACGTGAACGCACGAACCATAATTTTATTTCTTCGTATATAAAAAATAGCAACAACAATGCAAAAACAGGTTTTTAAAAACAATACAAATGTTACAAATAAATTGTTACAATTGATTATTCTATCGTGATACAGAACATTTGTTACACTTGATTGATCTCTAATTTAAAAAAATAACATTAGTTAATATTAATATGTACATATAAAAAAGAAAAATATTATGATGCCAAGTTGGCTTAACATCCCGGCCCCTATTGAAATATTAAATTTCAATTAATTGGAATAAGTGCCAACTTAGCAACAGGGCGTCGTAAAACTGTTGTTGGTGTTTGTACATCAGCAACGCGAACACGTCCGTCAGCGCCTGTTTTCACACTCACAATACGACCCATTACCCATTTCATCGGAGGAGCGTGCTCGTCATAAATGATAACCAAGTTGCCAACTGCAACGTTATCTTGATCATATTTCCAACGATATCGGTTCTGCAAGTCTGCTAAATATTCGCTCTGCCATCTCTTCCAAAAGTGTGTTTTTGCTGCTGATATTCGTTGCCAGCGTTGGGCATGTGCAATGTTTTCGTTCTTTAAAAACGGCTCAGGAATACCTTGTAATGATGTACCAATCAAAAAATGCGCAGGCGTCAGAGATTCGAAATCATTGGGGTTTGTTGAAGTTGCTGTGAGCGGTCGAGAATTCATGATTGCTTCAATCTCGACTAATGATGTTGTAAGTTCTTCGAACGTAAGATGAGCGTTAGACAATGTGCGATATAGATGGCCTTTGGCAGTTTTTACAGCAGCCTCCCAAAGACCCCCAAAATGTGGGGCGCGAGGAGGAATAAATGAAAATTCTATTCCTGAATTTGCACAGTGAGAAATAATTGCATTTTTCATGCAATCTTGATGAAAATGTTTTCGAAGTTCTATTAATTTTGTTTTAGAACCCACAAAATTTGTCGCATTGTCACAATGTATTATCCTTGGCAAACCTCGTCGTCCCACAAATCGCTTTAAAGCAGCAATGAATGGATCGCTAGTTAAATCAGTGACGGCCTCTAAATGAACTGCTTTAGTAGCAAAACAAATAAAAACCGCAATGTATGATTTATACGGTGCTTTACCATGAATTTTTAAATATGTAAAAATAGGCCCAGCAAAATCAACGCCTGTAACTGTGAAAGGTCTGCTTGGTGTAACCCTTTCCTTTGGTAAAGGTGCCATTATTTGATTGATTAGTTTGACTTTATATCGTGCACAATGGACACATTTTTTTATAACTGAAGTTGCTAATGATTTGCAATTTATTATCCAAAAACGTTGTTGAATAGTTGCAACTAATGCACGAGGGCCAACATGATAGTTAACCCGATGAAAGTACATTACCAGATGTCGAACAAATGGTTCATCCTTTGGTAACAACAATTGATGTTTAAATGTTTCTGGTGTATCAGAATTTGTTAGACGACCTCCTACACGTAATAAGAAACAATTTCCGCTTTTATCAATGAATGGCGCTAATGTAGCTAATTTCCTTTAACATGACCCACCTGTTCCAATTGTTTAATTTCATCACTAAATCTGTATTGTTGAATTACCCACACTACTATATGAAGAGCATTGTCGAGCTCAGTAGCAGAAATGTATTCATTTTTCAATCGAGTTTTAAAGCGGATAATGTATGCTATTACTCTTAAACATGTTAAGTAGTTACTAATATTGTTTATTTTAAGCAAAACGTATGGTACGGGTTTATTTTCAATTATAAATGCCGTTTTTTTTTTTCTAAATTGACTTCTTCATCAGTCAATGAATACGAAGTAAATTCCAAAGGCCAATCAATTTTTGAGCTGTTGAGGAACGATGGTCCCATTAGCCATTGGGACTTAACTAAATCTCGCGTAGAACATCCACGAGATACTAGATCTGCTGGGTTTAATTCTGATGGTATATATCTCCATTCAAAGCCATTAGTCAATTCTTGTATTTCTGCTATTCTATTTCCAACAAATGTTGATAATGTTGAAGAATGAGTATGAATCCAATGCAACGTAATTTGTGAATCCGTCCAAAAAAATACGTTTTGAAATTAGGTTGAAGTTGATGCCAGAATTTAGACAGAAGGTGAGCCGCGCAAAGCTCTAAACGGGGAAGTGACCGTTGTTTCAAAGGAGCAGTTTTAGATTTGAAAGTCACGAGTTTGGTACATATATTGCCAATTGCATCCGTGCATTTAAAATATATGCAGCAACCATAAGCCTTTGTTGAAGCGTCAGCGAATCCATGAACTTCTATACTGACTGGATTTAACATTAAAACAAAACGAGGAATTTTGAAAGTAGATATTTGTTCAAAATTGATGATAATTTCTCTCCAAGCCTGTGAAATTGTGTCAGATACTGCGTCATCTCAATCATACTTCAAGATCCACAGTTTCTGAAGAAGTATCTTAGCCTTTATAATAATCGGACTAATCAACCCCATTGGATCAAATAATGCTGCGACTGTAGATAAGATTGATCGCTTGGAAATGGTATTTGAAGAATCATTCAATTTAAAATTGAACGTAAAATAATCATCAATTGGACACCAAATTACACCAAGTGCACTAGTTAGATCACTATTGGTAGTGATGGAGCACGCTGCAGAACAGTTTAAATCAGGGTGATTACTATGCCATTTGGATAACGGCATTTGAAAGTATTGAAGTATGTCAGTAACTTCATTTTTAATTTGTTGAAGGCGAAGTAAATCATCAGCCCCTGTTAACATATCATCAACATAAAAATCGTCTTTTATTATTGATTTTCCAAGCTCATGGTTACCAGGATATGTATCGACTGCATAGGATAAACTACGTATAGCTAGAAATGGAGCAGCAGCAGTTCCGTAAGTCACTGTATTTAACATGTATGTTGATACGGGTAACGACTTGTCATTGCGCCAAAAAATTAACTGATAATTCCTATCCTGATGATGTACCATAATCTGACGATACATTTTCGTTATGTCCGCCATAAGTCCATATTTATGGCAACGAAAACGTAGCAGATTAATGAGTAATTCATTTTGTATATTAGGACCCACTGCAAGGATGTCATTTAGTGAGACCTGTGATGCCGTTTTGAAAGAAGCATCGAACACCACGCGTAACTTAGTTGATTCACTACTTGACTTCAGCACGCAGTGATGCGGAATATAATAATGAGGTATTGATAAATTTGGACTATGAATCAATACAATATGTCCCAATTCTTCGTATTCTTTCATGAATTTTGAATATTCTTCTTTGAGCTGAATATTCTTTTCAAGCTTTTTTTCCAAAGCATAAAATCGACGTAACGCAATATCTTTAGAGTTACCTAATAAATCTGTACTATTTTTAAATGGTAGTTTTACCATAATTCTTCCATCACAGTTTACAGATACATTATCAATGAAATGTTGTTCACACATGATGTGTTCCTCTGACCACTTCTGACGTTTATTAGAGACGTCTTCTAGTTGCCACATTTTTTCAATATTTTTGTTCAAAGCTTCGATTGAAGTGATGGTGCAATGACTGACTGCTTCAATTGGTTTATGTGACAAAGCATACCTTCCGGATACAATCCAACCAAATTCAGTATTTTGTCAAATTGGTAAGTTTTTACCCAAAGACATTCGACCTTGCGTTAACAACAAAAAGAAAGCTTCTGCTCCAAGTAACATATCAATACCTTTAGCGACATTAAATTCTGGATCTGCAAGTTCCATATGTGATGGAATATTTAAATCTTTCAACGAAAATGCTTTATCTGGATGATAGCTACTAATGTTCTTTGAAATGAGAAAATCTAGTGATGTTTCAAACTCGGTTATCCGTGATCGGATTGTAGTTTGCGTATTATGTTGAATTTTCAGCTCAGAAGAACCAACACCAACGATATCTATTTCAGATCTCGACCTTTTTAAGTTTAGAGCCCGTGCTAGAGAATCGGTAATGAAATTCACTTGCGAACATGAATCTAAAAGCGCTCGGCCCATTTGGTACGTTCCGGTAGAATCTTTTATGAGAATTAGAGCTGTTGCTAAAATAATGGTACTATTTGTCTTCTTAACACTCTTTTGTGAAGTAGCATGTGTAACTGGATTACTAAGTTGATCATTTCTTGATGATGAAATGTTAGAATTTACAAACGTATTTAAATCATGTTTGTGGAGCAACGTATGATGACGTTGTTTACAAAATCGACAAGAATATTTTGAGCTACATTGTGATACAGTGTGGAGGTTTGATAAACAATTGAAACACAGTTGGTGCTGTTGTACTTGATCACGACGTTGTTCTAATGGAAGTGCGATGAAATTGATACAAGTAGAAATATTATGACCTAATTTGGAACAATGTGTACACGACCTTTCAGGAATATTTTTGATCGCAAATGAATACTGCTTTGGCTTGCTAACCTTTTGTAATGAATGCGGCTGATAAGTTTGAATTGATTGCGGTTTCACATTATGCCTTGTTTGAGCATCGAGTTGTTGGCATCGCTTATCAAACATAGCACAACATTGTTTCCACGATGGAAGATTAGAGTAATCTAAATATTCATCCCATTTCTTTTTAGTTTCTTGATCAACTTTGGTAATTGTAAGATGTATGATAATTGCATCACAAATTTTTTCAAAACTTCCAAGTGATTGTAACGAATTGTACAAAGCTGAGATAGTATCAGTGATATGTCTAAGTTGTTTAGAATCAGCCTTAGAAATTTTATCCACTTCGAAAATAGATGAAATGTTTTCTAAAAAAATGATTGTATCATTGTCATATCGCTCTTTCAATCTGTCTAGTGCTTTGCCATAGTTTTCTTCAGTTACTTGGGACGACTTAATTGTTGACAAAGCTTCGCCGGATAGGCACGATAACAGATGGTTGAACTTCTCAATAGGTGGAATGAATTGATCGCTGTGAACTAGATTCGTGAAAGAGTTTATGAAGTTTTTATATTCGAGATATTTGCCATCAAATCTCGGCAAACGTAATTTAGGCAAACGATTGTACTGCATTTGAGGCATTGAAAATGTATGTTCATGTGATTGTGAGCTTCTTCTGTTGCCGAGAAGATTTAGAATACGTGATTTTACTATGACATATAGTTCGTCAATTTCCGAACGACATGTATCTTGTGGTAACAAACGGTCAATTTGACCTTGATAATAAGACGCTTGTTTATAATACGATTCGACCATACCTAACCTGCACTCAAGTTCAGTAGGAGACAAATTATTTGACGCACCAATAATGTTCTCAATTCGTGTAAGGCTCCCCTTTGAAGACGCAAGTTGTTGTCTAAGCTCATCTATATTTGGAACAGGATTAGAAACATTATTATTTGAGGCATTACCTTGACTACCGGTATTTGATGATAAAGATGGTTCAGACATTATTACAGCAAATGAAAATTATCCACGTAACAGTTCTGTGATCTCTTGTTCACGTTTAATGAAAAAAACACCAACAATGCACGAAATCCGTATGTAAGGTTTCAGTGCACGTTTGTCAACGTTTATGCAAAACGGTGTCCTGTCACCAATGTCGCCAATGTAAAAAAGAGTGAATTGTAAAGTATTCCTAGTTTATGATCAAACCTTAAATACTGAGCTCTTGCACCAATTCACCTCCTTTTTTTTACCCACGGTT